>NW_021604597.1:163772-207722 GCF_004785775.1 Grammomys surdaster
AGAGGGAGAGGGAGAGGGAGAGGGAGAGGGAGAGGGAGAGATTGTTTGTGTATGCTTTCCTTGCTTTTGCTGGTATGGAATTACTTATTTCCTGTCTTTTCTTGAATGTAGTTATCATCCATGGGTTGAAATTTCCATCTAGTATTTTTTGTAGGGCTAGATTTCTGGTAGACATTATTTGAATTCAGATTTTGATTGCAATATCTTGTTTTCTCCATCTACGATGATTTAGTGTCTTTCTAGCTGTAGCAGCCTAGGATCACACCTATGTTTTTTTAAAGATTGCAAGATATATGAGCAGGCCCTTGAAGCTTTTAGAGTCTCTGTTGGGAAGTCCGGTGCAATTTAATAGGTCTGTCTTTGAATTTTACCTGCTTTTTTCCTCTTGCTTCTTTTAATATTCTTTCTTTTTTCCTATAGATTTTGTGGTTTGATTATTATGTGGTCGGAGGATTTTCTTTTCTGGTCTAGTATAATTGAAATTCTATAAGATTCTTATATGTTTATAGGTATTTCTTTCTTTAGGTTGGGATTTTTTTTATGATTTTGTTGAGAATATTTTCTGGTCTTTGGAGCCTGGACTCTTCATCTTCTTCTGTTCCTGCTATTCTTAGGTCTTTTCTTGGTATCTCAGTTATCCTGCATGTTTTGTGTCAGTAATTTTTAGATTTAATGTATTTTTTACTAATATATCAATTTCTTATATTGCATATGACACTATTTCTGATGCTATGCTGTGCTTACAGACAAGAGCCTAGCATGGGTATCCTCTGATAGGGGCCCAACAAGCAGCTGACTGAGACAAAGGCAGATACTTATATCCAACCAGTGGACAGAAGCCAGGGACCCCAGTGACTAAATTAGGGAAAAGCTAGAAGAGCCTGAGGAGGAGGGTGACCCCATAAGAATACCAGCATTCTCAACTAATCTGGATCCCCCACCTCGAGATCTCTCAGACACAAAACTACCAACCAGACAGCATACAACAGCAGATATGAGGCCCACCACCCCAGACACAGTACAGCAGAGGACTGCCAAGTGTGCCCTCAGTGAGAGAAGATGCTCTTCACCCTGGAGAGACTTGAAGCCCCAGGGAGTGGGGAGGTCTGTTGGGGTGAAGTTGGGGGTTGGGACATCCTCTTGGAGACAGGGCAGGAGGTATGGAATGAGTAACAGTCAGAGCACAGACCTGGAGGGGGATAACTACTAGAGTGTACAAAAAAAAAATTACAGAAAAAAAATAATACGAAAGTCTCAAAAAATTAAAAGAAAATCAATACAACTATCAGGTAATTTTAGGCATGCTCAGTACTTACTGGGTCCTCTTTTGTCCAATAACAAGCTTCCCCTTTCTTTCTTTGTTGTTAAAACTTTGCTGTTTTTGTTCCCTTTGGCTTAGTAGTATATCCACAAAGCAGGGACTGTGGTCCTCAGGTAATGCTCTCTATGCTCAAGATTTCTCTGCCTATTCAGGGTATTTTATGCTTTCATAAAATTTAAAATTATATTTTTGCTTTATGATGAATTACACTGGAATTTGGATAGTTTGCTGTAAATCTATAGATTACTTTTGGTAATATAAAAATTTTAATGTATTAATTCTGCCCATCCATTAGTGTCTTACCATCTCCTAGTATCTTACTCAATTATTTACTTTCCTCAGTGTTTTATCATTTTTATTGTAAAGCTTTCCATCTCCTTCATTGGGATATTTTATTTTGTTGACACCATTGTAAATATGATTGTTTCACTGAATGTTTTCTCAGTATGCTTATTACTCGTCTATAATAAAGCAATTGATTGATGATATTCTTTTATAGTGGGAATGCCTTTAGGTCACTTTCTGATAGTCAAAACTGCAATGAGAACTCTGTCAGTCTTCCAAGTGTCATCAGTTAATTGTTCTTAGATAGTAACCAGACTTTCTCCTACTCGGAGCACATTCAAAGAGGTTGTAAAACAATTAACCAAAGATCATTAAAAGGAAACTAATGATTGATTATAGGTGCTAGGACAGAAGATAAAATATTGCCTGGGTTTATCTATACAAAACTTCACTAACTTCTTAGTTATAATTTTAAACCTTCAGTGAACCTGTAGAGCTAGACAGGTGATGGATGTTTAGCCAGATAATTACTCCTAATGGATATGATGGATATGCATGTAAACATTCTCTGTTGTAAACTTCTATTTCAATTTATGACTTGATTTTTGGTGTGAACTTGTGATGAACTTTCTAACATGTGATCATGTATTCTGAAAGATGTATAAATACTGAAGACAAAGACAAAGAGAGAGTTGTTCATCTCTTCCTTTCCTTTTCCCCTGCCTAGAATTTTTTCCTTAGAATTTTTCCCTCATTAGAATTTTTTCCTTTTCCCCACTTAGGATCTTTCCACTTTTCCCCTTAGATAGCTTTCATAGTAAGCTTTCTACACTTAGTAATAAATTCTGTAATAACTTCTCTGAGTGTCTTTTCTTCCTGTGACCTCAGACTAGCAGGCATAAGTTAGATCCCAGCAGTTCCTACTGAAACAGAACAAAGGCTACATTGCCTAATCCGCCTCTGTTAGGCTACAGGTGTTAATCACCTAAGCCTGAAGTCTCTTGCCCTCAGAAGGAACAAGAAATTTTTAGGACTTTTTAAAAGTTATCATCAGCATTTCAGTACAGATCAGTGAGCCGGAAAGCCCTGAGACCTCAGACTTAAAGCCACCACCAGAGTCCTACTCTGCTACTACCCTCTCTGGGCTGAGAGGCTCTCAGCAGGCTATAATTGAAGCTCCAGTCTGTCTGTGGAATCTGTTTCCCAACAAAGTTATCTTGTCTGGCCTCAATGGGAGAGGATGTGCCTCACACTGCAGAGAATTGGTGAGCCAAGGTGGGTTATCCCCCAGAAGGGGGGAGATGGGGAAGGAGTCGAGGGGAAGGACCCTGTAGGGTGGGCACTGGGGAGCAGTGATTGGGATGTAAAAAAACAATTAATTAAATTTTAAAAATATTTTATAGAAAAGAGCCAGCTTTGTAAGTAGGAAAATAGAATACACATTGGTACATAACACTAATTAAAGAGAATTTTTCAAAAATCTTGTTATAATAATTCAGTGTAGCCACTTATATAACAAAAAGCCTGTTATATAGGATAACTAGTCTAAAAAAAGAAACAGAATAAATTACAATAGAAAACACATCAAAAAGAGCCTACACTTTGACCATTTTATACAAAATATAAGGGAGTCACATGTGCAAACATATTTTATTGTTTAGAACTGCACAGCTTCCATTCGTTTTATCATTTATAGTTTATTTGTTTGAGACTCTACTATTAAAGATGCTCAAAGCAGTGAAGAGCATGACATTTTAGAAGGAAAAAGTCATATAAATTTGGATCAGACATCAGAAGCCCTCAATATAAGCAAATTTTTCCAGAAATAATACAGGAAGACAAAAATCAAAACAACAAAGATTCAGGTAGAGTAGCCTAGCTAGCAAGTTTGATTTCCTGTGATTGGATTTCTCGTTCTAATTGTTTTATGAGGTTTGTTTCATTTTTCCCGTTCACTTGGGAGGGGCAATGCCTAAATTGCTAAATATTCCCCAGTAACAGAATATTCTGAAAGATAAAGCACAACAAAGATAGCTAATTACAATGCTTCTGACTAGTACTTATAATGAAATTAAAAATGAAATTTAAGGTTATTTTGATATATTCTGTTTCTTCTCACAAAACTCAAGTACACCTTTTTTATAATTTTTGTGTATGTGATGATGCATATTTGAAAATAATAAACAGTAATTACATAATAATAACTTGGCTCTGAACACAGACCTCTGCTGGTAGAGTCTTTGGTTAGCATGTACAAAACCTGGGTTTGATCCTCAGCACCAAATACACTTAGCATAATGGCTTACAGCTAGAATCACAGGACTCAAGGTAGACCCTTATGATAACAAGGCTCACTTTTAAAATACCTCTGTTACACAAAGAATTGTTTTCTGCTATCTTTGTACCAGGTAAGGCCATGAGATATCCCTGTATTCTGTAGCAATTGTCTCTGTATTGAAACATTCTATCCTGGATGAAAACTCAGTACAACTCAAAAGTAAGCAACTCACAAGATTAGGGAAATTATTGAAGATTACAGAATTCCAAGATCCATTTGCAAGGTTATATAATCAGCCACACATGATGGGGAGATAAGGTGGATTACTTCAAGTCTTGTAAAAGCTTGAGAAAGGAAGATTCTTGAGGCATTAATGATGCTACCACAGCTTTAGTAAGTCCTAGGACAAAGAGAGAAAGTTTTCTTTAATGATGTGATGCCTAGTAGGTCAATTACATACAGGAGTAGGATTTACTCCTAAAACTAGTTGGGAAACACAAACTAGATTAGCTAAGGGAAGAAAAGAAAGAAAGGAAGAAAGAAAATGAATGAAAGAGGAAGAGAGAGAAAGAGAGAAAGAGAAAGAAAGAAAAAGAGGGAGAAAGAGAGAAAGAAAGAAAAAGGAAGAAATCTACGGGCTGGGTGGTCATGGATGGGAGGGGAGAAAGTAGAAAGTGCTCATGAGAGGCATTGGAAAACAGATAAAATGTTCAAAATACATTGTATAATATATTCAAAGAATAAATAAAACATCATTAAAATTCAAATCAGGAAGACTATTTAAAAATTTACAACTGGAAAAATATTAAGAGTAAACTAAGTCTAGAAGCTGAATTACTCTATCAAAAGTACAGAATGCACATCAATATGTTTTATATATGTATGTTAGTATCTTTTATATTTGCATAGCATAGCACTGATTGCTGATGAAGTCTGAGTTAGTGTTTTATGTATCGTTCATGCATACTCCTCACACAGGAAGATATAAGAGCTATTAGGGTCCTGTAACCCCTTGGATAATAGAGTATAGTCCTTTGTGAAAAGGAATAGAACATGTTCTTGTTTATCTAGAGACGTTTTGCAGGAAAATCATATTGATGGGACAGGACAGAAAATGATAGTCAACAATCACCACTAGGTTAGAAGCTCTAGGCTAGAAAAAAAATGTCATCCATTTAGAATAAACTACAAGTGATACTCTTCACTGGGATGCCCAAAGCTGCTGTCTCAGTATCTTACATATAAGGATCTTCTATATGTAACTCCACAGAAACCCATCAGCAAGAAAGTATAATATCAATTAACTGCTACCATATGGAAATGTCAATGTACTTAAAACAAGGCCCAGAAAATATTTTCGACAAAAGCATAGAAGAAAACTTTCCCAATCTAAAGAAAGAGATGCTTATAAACATACAAGAAGTTAAGGTAACACCAATTAGACTAGAGCAGAAAAGAAAATCCTCCTTCCACATAATAATCAAAACACAAAATCTACAGAACAAAGAAAGAATATTAAAAGCTACAATGGATACAAAGCAGGTAATATACAAAGACAGATCTATCAGAATTACACCTTTACTTCTCAACAGAGATTCTAGCAGGGTGTGGACAGATATCTTGCAACTTCTATAAACCACTAATGCCAATCTAGACTACTAAGTCCAAAAATCTGTCAATAATTATAGATGGAGAAAAAAAGATATTTGAAGAAAAATCCAAAAGTAAAGAATATCTACAAATCCATCCCTACAGAAAATACTAGAAGGAAAAGTACAACCCAAGGAGGATAACTACATCCACGAACACTTGGCAAATATGTAATTCTGTATCAGCAAAAACAAGGGAAACACAGAGACATATATAGATACACACACACACAAACATACACACAGCCAACATATACATAACAGGAACTAATAATCACAGGTCGTTAATATCTCTCAACATCAATGGACTTAATTCCCCAATATAGAGATATGGGCTAATAGAATGGATGCAAAAACAGAACCCATCACTCTTCTGCATCTAAGAAACATACCTCAGCAATCAAGATAGACATTATTTCAGTGGAAAGGGCTAGAAAAAAGATTCCAAAGAAAATGGGCCCAAGAAGCAAGCTAGAATACTCATTTTAATATCTAATAAAATAGCCTATCAACTAAAATTTATTAAAAGAGACCGAGAAGGACACTTCATACTCATCAAAGGAAGAATCTACCAAGATGATATCTCAGTTATGACAACCATGCCCCACACAAGGGCATCCATATTTGTAAAAGAAACATTGTTAAAGCTTAAATAGTACATCAAACCACACACATTAATAGTGAGAGATTTCAACACTGAACTCACACCAGTTAACAGGTTATCCTAAACATAGAAATAATGAAACTCACAGACAATATGAATCAAATGAACATAGCAGACGTCTACAGAATATTTAACCCAACAAAAAAAGAATATACTTTCTTCTCCACCCCAACAGATACAAGAAACAGATACACAACAGATACAAGTCAAGTCTCAACAGATACAAGAAAATTGAAATAATACCTTCTATCTTAATAGATCATCATGCATTATAGCTGGACTTCAACAACAGCAGAAGCCATAGAAAGCCTATACATTCATGGAAATTAAGCAACTTAACAATCTCTGGGTCAGGGAAGAAATAAAGAAATTAAATACTTTCTAGAATTCAATAAAAATGAAAGCACAACATACCCAAATTCATGGAACACAAGGAAAGCAATGTTAAGAGGAAAGAACATAGAACTAAATGACTCCATAAAGAAATTAAAAATTTCTTATACCAGCAATTTAAAAGTGCATGTGAAAGCTCAAGAAAAAGAAGCAAGCACAGCAAAGAGAAGTAGAAGACAGGAAATATCAAAATTATGGTAGACATCAACAATTAGAAACAAAGTAAACAATAAAAAAAAAAATCAATGAAACCAAGAGCTGGTTCTTTGAGAAAATCAACAAGATAGACAAACACTTAGTGAAACTGCCAAAGATAGGGAGACAGTGTCCAAATTATTTTTTTTAAAAAGGGAGATATAACAACATACACTAAGGAAATTCACAGAACTATTAAGTCTTACTTCAAGAGTCTATACTCCATAACATTTGAAAAATCTTAAGGAAGAGGACGATTTTCTAGACAGATACTACTTACCAAAGTTAAATCAAGATATGGTAAAGTATTTAAACAGCCCCATAATTTTTAAAGATATGGAAGCAGTCATCAAAAATCAACCCAAAAACCCGAGGGACAGATGGTCTTAGTAAAGACTTCTACCACACTCTCAAATAAGAGCTAATACTAGTACTACTCAAACTGTTCTATAAGACAGAAACAGAGGAAAACTGCCAAACTCATTTGATGAAGCCACAGTCACCCTTATACCTAAATCACTCAAAGAAAGAGAACTTCCAACAGATTTCTCTTATGGATGTTGATGTAAAAATGCTCAATAAAACACTCGTAAACTGAACCCAGGGTTTCAAAAACATCATCCACCCTGAACAAGTAGGGTTCATCCCAGGGATGCAGGGATGGTTCAATATATGGAAACCTATCACCGAATTCATGATATAAACAAACAAAGAAATAAAAATCACATGATCATCTCATGAGATGCCGAAAGCCTTTGAAAAAATACAACAATCCTTCATAGTAAAAGTATTAGAATGATCAGGACTATAAGGAACACATTTAAACATAACCAAAGCAATATACATCAAGCCAATAGCCAACATCAAACTAAATGAAAAGAAATTTGAACAATTACGCTAAAACCAGGGACAAGGCGGTTGGTCTACTCTTTATCTATTCAAAATTGTACTTGAATTTCTAGCTAGACCTATAAGACTATAAGTCAAAGTACTGCTATTTGCAGATAATATGACAGTATACATATATGACCCCAAAAATGTTACCAGAGAATTCCTACATTGATAGACACCTTCTGGAAAGTGAATGGGTACAAAATTAACTCAATAAAATCAGAAGCCCTCATTTATACAAATGATAAGCAGGACAAGAAAGAAATAAAGGAAACAACAACCTTTATAATAGCCACAGATAGTATAAAATATCTTGGCATAACTCTAACCAATCAAGTGAATGATCTATATGACAAGAACTTCAAGTCCCAGAAGAAAGAAAGTAAAGAATATATCAGAAGATGAAAAAAAATCTCCCATGCCCATGGATAGGTAGGATTAACATAGTGAAAACATTCATCTTACTAAAAAGCAATTTACGGATTCAATATAATTCCCATCAAAATTCCAACACAATTTTTATAGACATTGAAAGAGCAATTCTCAACTTGATATGGAAAACCAAAAAATCCAGAATAGTCAAAACAATCCTGACTCTTAAGAGAACTTTGGAAGCAATCACCATCCCTGACCTCAAGCTGTACTTAAAGCAATAGGGATAAAAACTACAGATATTGGTACAGATACATTAATCACTGGAATTGAATAAAATACTTAGAAAGGAACCACGTACACCTAGGGACACTTGGTCTCTGAAAAAGAAGCCAAAATCATACAATGCAAACATAAAAACATTGTCTACAAATTGTGCTAGATGTCTACCATGTAGAAGAGTGAAAATAGATCCATACTAATCACTCTGTAGGAAACTCAAGGCCAAGTGGATAGAAGACCTCAACATAAAACCAGATACACTAATTCTCATAGAAGAGAAAGTGAGAAATTCCCTTGAAAACACTGATTCAAGATACAATTTCCTGAACAGAACATCAATGCCTCAGGCTCTAAGATCAGCAATGTATATACCTGTCTCCTGAGAGGCTCTGCCAGAGCCTGACAAATTCAGAAGCAGATGCTCACAGCCAAACATTGAACTGGTCATGGGGTCCCCAATGGAAGAGTTATAGAAAGGACTGAAGGAGCTGAAGGAGTTTGCAATCCCATAGGAAGAACAACAATATCAACCAACCACATACCCCAGAGCTCCCTGGGACTAAACCACCAACCAAAGAGTACACATTAAGCGACCCATGGCTCCAGCATCATATGTAGCAGAGGGGAGGTGAGGGCCTTGGTCCTGTGAAGTCTTGATACCCCAGTGTATGGGAATGTCAGGGCAGGGAGGCAGGAGTGGGTTAGTGGGTGGGAGAGCACCCACATAGAAGAAGGAGGAAGGTGGAAGGGATAGGAGTTTCTGGAGGGGAAACCTGGAAAGGGGATAATATTTGAAATATAAATAAAATATCCAATAAAAACACAATGCATGAATAGGACCTCATGTAACTGCAAAACTTCTGTAAGTTAAAGGACACTGTCAATTGGTCAAATAGGCAGCCTCCATATTGGAAAAGGATCTTCACCAACACTACATTTGACAGGGGGCTAATATCCAAAATTTCTAAACAACTCAATAAATTATGTACTAACAATCCAAATAACCCAATTTAAAAAGTCAGGCACATACCTAAATAGATAAGTCTCAACACAAGAATCTGAAATGACCAAGAAACACTTAAAGAAATGTTCAATGTCCTTAGTCATATGAGAAATGAAATCAAAACAACAGTGAGATGCCAGTGTACACACACCTGAGTGGCTAAGATAAAAAAAGAAAAATCAAGTGATAGCACACACTGAACAGTGTGTGGAGCAAAAGGAACACTCTTCCATTTTTGGTGGGACTGCAAACTTCTACAACCACTTTTAAAATCAATTTGACACTTTCTCAGAAAGGGAGAACAGTTCTACCTCAAGACCCAGCTATTTCACTCCTGGGCATATGCTCAAAAGATTTTCCACCATCCTAAAAAGATATATACTCAACTATGTTCATAGCAGCTTTATTCATAATAGCTAGAAACTAAAAGCAACCTAGATGTTCCTCAATTGAAGAGTAGATAAAGAGAATGTGGTACTTCTACACAATGGAATATTATTCAGTTATTAAAAAACAAAGATAGCATGAATTTTGCAGACAAATGGATGGAAGTTGAGAATATTATCCTGAGTTAGGTAATAGTCACAAAAGTACATGCATGGTAAATACTAAAGTGGATATTAGCCATAAGCTATAGGATACCCATGCTATACTTCACAGAAGGAACCTAAACAAGAAGGAAGTCACAAACACATATGCTTGAATCTCACTTAGACGGCATTATAAAATAGTCAAAAAAGGCAGATGGAAAGAGGGTAGTTGGTGGGAAAGGGGGTGGGTAGGGGAACTCAGGATTCATGATTAGGTTTGAGGAGGGACAAGAAAGAGGGTCTGATGGCCATGAGAATGAATAGAAATCTGCAATTGACAGGAGTGGAGAATAGTGGACTTCTCCAGGATATGACAGAGACCAGAGTCCTGGGATAAGGTCATCAATGCAGGTACCCTTAGTTATGACCAGTAGCATTGGGGATATGAAACCTAAAGTGGCTACCTCCTTAGCCAGACAGGACCCAGTGGAGGGATAATGACATCAAGCCACCCACAAATCTTTTGATCCAAAATTTGTCCTGGCTACAAGAAATGCAGGGACATAATGGAGCAGAGACCGGAGGAATTACCAACCAATATTCAGCCCAACCTGAGACCCATCTCATTGACAAGCTCCAATCTCTGACTAATGATACTCTGTTATGCTTATGGATAGGAGTCTAGCATGGCTGTCCTTGGAGAGGCTCTACCCAGCATGTCTCAGACAGATGCAGACACCCACAGTGAAACAGTGGATTGAGCTTTGGGACTGTTGTGGAAGTATGAGAGGAGGGATTGTGGCAACAAAGGGACTAGGAATACCACAGGAAGACCAACAGAGTCAACTAACCTGAGTCCTTGGGGCTCTCACAAAGTTGAGGTGATCACCAACCTTGGTGATAACTAACCAAAAAGTATACATGGGCTGGAACTAGGATTATCTACACATATATAGCAGTTATACATTTTAGTCTTCATGTGGATCCCAGAACACTGAATCAGGGGCTATCCCAAAAGTTGTTGGCTATATTTGGATGTGTTCTTCTAGCTGGGCTACTTTGTCTGGCTTCAGTGGGAGAGGATGTGCTTGCTTCACCCTGCAGAGACTTGGTGTGTCAAGGTCGCGGCATACCAAGGGTCCACCTACTCAAGGGAGAAAAGGGGGCTGTTGGGGAACAATTGAGGAAGGGAGTGACTGGTAAAGGCAGTGAGCAGTGTTTATTGTAGCACTAGTTACAATAACTACGTTAGGAATTAGTCTTTCAGCAGATATGTAAAAAAATATGACATATATACTCAACTGAGTTTTAGTCAGCTATGAAGGATGAATTTGTGTTCTTTGTTGGAAATAGATACAGCTGGAGCTCATATTAAAAAACAAAGTCAGGCTGGTGGTTTAGACCCTGGGAGCTGTGGTTGGTTGGTATTGTTGCTCTCCTCATGGTGCCGTAAATCCTTTCAGCTCCTTCAGTCTTCACTCTAACTCCTCTATTGAGAACCCCATGATCAGTTCAATGGCTAGTTGTAAGCATCTGCCTCTGAATATGTCTGACTCTTGAAGGCCTCTGAGGAGATATCCATATCAGGCTCTTATCAGCATGCACTTCCTGTCTTCCACATCAGCATCTACCTTTGGTTATTGCACATGGGATAGATACTCAGGTGGAGTGGTCTTGAGACGGCCCCTCCTTCAGTTTCTGTCCCTCACTTTGTCTCCATATTTGCTCCCTTGAGTATTTAGTTGCTCCTTCTAAGAAGGACCGAATCACCCTCACTTGGTCTTCCTTCTTTATGGGCTTCATGTGGCCTGTGAGTTGCATCTTGGGCATTTCAAGGTTCTAGGCTAATATCCAATAATCAGTGAGTGAATACCATGTGTGTTCTTTTGTGATTGGCTTACCTCACTCAGGATGATAATTTCTAGTTCCATCCATTTACCTAGGAACCTCTCGAATTCATTGTTTTTAATAGCTGAGTAATACTCCATTGTGTAAATATACCACATCTTTTGAATCCATTCCTCAGCTGAAGTACATCTGGGTTCTTTCCAGCTCCTGGCTATTATAAATAAGGCTGCTATGAACATAGTTGAGCATATGTCCTTGTTATATGTTCGAGCATCTTCTGGGTATATGCCTAGGAGTGGTATAGCTGGATCCTCGGGTAATGCTATGTCCAATTTTCTGAGGAACCGCCAGACTGACCAGCCTGGGAGCACTTAGGTGGGGGGATCCAGGGCTTCACCTGAATATGTAAAAGTGGAGGGCCCTGCTGGGCATAGGTGGAAGAAGAGAACCTTGACCTCATGAAGGCTGGATGCCCCAGGGGGTGGGAATTTTGAGGGTGGGGAGGTGGGAGTGGGGGGGGTAGATAGAGGTTACATCCACAGAGAAGAAGGAGGAGGGGCGAGGGGATTGGGGGTTCCGAGGGGGTGGTGGGGGATGGGGTAAGGGGACAACATAGGAAATGTAAATAAATCATCCAATAAAAAAAAAAGAGACACCATAAATAAAAAAAAATAAAAAAATAAAAATAAAAAAAAACAAAGTCAGACATATAAAAATAAATATCTCATGTTTTCTCTCATTTGTTAGTTCTGGATCCTATGTACTACATAACCTAGAGTTGGCTATGGTCTATATCAAATATTTCAATCTTATAGTAGATGCTGGTACATGGGGTGATAGAACACTGTAGCTGCAGTCATTAAGGGCCAATAGACCAGGATTCGTGGCATACAACTTTTGTGCCTTGTCTATAAAATCAGAATGGCATTACAGCCAAACTTAGAGTGGGTTTTGTACATGTAAAATTATATATATATATATTCTAAAAGAAAATAAAAAATATTCCATAGGAATACACTGTTCAAAATGTCAATACTGCAAAGACAAAGTGGATCAACAAGAAATGGTGAAGTAAGTAAGGTCATGAGAGAGTTCTTAAATTTAAATTAATGATACAAACAAGAATATTTAAAAAGTTATAATTCAATTATCTGTCTGAGAAGAGGCATGCAATATAGAATGATTAAATGCTAATCAGGAGTCATGATGAAAGTATGAGCATAGTATTTTCCACAACTAATGTTTGACCCTTTGGGGAAAGATTCCCTAGAGAGGTACAGGACAGGAGATGAGAAAGAGATGAAAACTGGAGGAGGAAATAATGCATGGAGAATAGGGGCTGACAGGGAGAACATGCAGAGGAAGTGTTGTGGCTGAGGTTGCTATTATATTTCTATATTTTCATAGAAATGAGAAAGATATTGTGTCCTTTGGACCGAGAAGTCATTAGCAAATCATAAAATGTTTGGAGAATTTATTAAAATTGACATGTAGTAATGTGGAAAAGGGGATTATTGTCAGCTGTTAGCTTTCTTAAGAGTGTATCCCCAGTTTAAGTTGATCATGCTCTAATGGAAGAATGCATGTAAGAATATTTGTGCAATACAAACTGGTCTTGAATGGTCTGAAAAGGAATTTAAAAGTTACATAGTTTAATGGGTGGGGAATTAGGATAGATCTGGGAAGAATTGGAGTGAAAATATGATCAGACATCTTGCTTTGAAAACACTAATGAGTTCTATTTCTTTAAGTCCTTTGTAGATTGATTGTTTTAAAACTAGAATCAAATTAATTCTTTTTAGAAGACAGGGAGTAGAATGGGTTTAGCACTTGCAGATATGTCAACGTTCCTGCAATGCCTAAATGGAGGTAGGTATGGTGACTTATATATGTTTAAACCACTCTAGGACTGGAGAGCCATCTTGCTGGCATGGATCACCATCACAGTGACACAGGGCAGTAAGAAGGACCAACCCCTCCAGCATCTTGCTGATGAAGCTCACGACCATTGTCAGGAGGCAAGAATTAAGAGACCCAAGTCTTGTAGAGAATGTTCTCTACAAATTATGTGAAGAGTGGCAAGAACTTAAAGCATTCTTCTTTTATTAACCAAGTGTCCAAAGAACACAAATTTAGAAAAAAGCAATTTGTAGTCAAAATAATTTGAAAACTGCTTCCATTCATAATTTTCTCTGTGAATTATTTATGTTTCCTTTTGCATTTCTCTAGATCTCCTTCTCCCACTATCCCTCTTGCTACTGTGGCATCCTCTGTTTCCCAGCACTTGACTTTCCTTTCTGTCTGTCTCTCATTCTTACTTCTTCTTTGGGGCATATGTATTATGGCACTGATTCAAATAAAGCATGAAATGTTTCTCCATGATTTAAAAAAAGTTACATGCTCTAGGTGAAATATTTATAATGTTGTAATTTTAAACAAAAAAAGTTTATATGCATATGACTATCAAATTTTGTATTAAAATGATTAAGTGTATTTGTGTAAGAAGTTTTACTATTGATATATCATTCACATTAATACATAATAATATGCTCTTGTATCTATGCTAAGACTTTTATTGGAATCTAATAATGAAATTGAACTAGAATAAGCAGAAAAAAAGCTATAAACATATTTGATTTAAAAAAGCCTCCTTTTATTCATATACTTTCTTACTATTTTTGCTATGCCAATCTATACTTATCAATATTGTTTTCTATTAATATTTCCTTTTGTTTTACAGGTTTTGTTTTCAATTTTCAGGTCAAATATCCTTACTTCTGAGGCTTACAGGGAACATTTAAATAACCCAGACTGGTCTTGAACTGATTCCACTATACCAGCTCCCTGAGTGACGGAATTACAGGTATGCAAGACCATGCTCCCGCTTTCCTAGAACTTTCAAAAAAAAAAAACCGGTGGAAAAAAAACCATTTTAATGTGAAAAGCAAATGTTCTGCCTGATTCCATTTAAAGAAGCAAAAAGAATTCAGTCTTTCCTAGAAGTGCTGTCTTGTATGTGAGGCCCCCGGAGGCTTGCTGAATTTTCCTGGCTGAGGCATGGTGAATTTGAAGTCAATCATCATCCATGCAGAACACAGCTAATGCTTTGACTTGGTGCTTTGACGTGCACTCCAAATTTAATTAAAATTCCTCCCTGTCTTTAGATGGTTTTCCTTTATGTCTGAAGTTGAATCCTTTTGTGTTCTCTGCCTATGGGCCTGAAGTGATTTATGTACTGCACTGGCAGAGAGTTCAAAAACATGCTTCGAATAGTTTATTCTACTTTTGCTGGTTTGATTTAAATACATGTCTCAAACATCAAGGCCAATCACTTCCTGAGGCCCACTGGAAAACTGTATAATAATTCTTTCTACTTTCCTTAGTAATCATGCCAGGACCAGACTCACTGAAGTACAGAGTGTGAGCACTGCATTTAAAAGCAGACTTAAGCTATTGCAGAACAATTATAACAAAGAATAACTTCAAATAAGGCTGAAAGTGTAAACTCTGAGGGATTATACTTCATAAAAATACTTGAGTCCAACCTTATAAATTATGGCTAAAACTCTTGGATTTGCATTTATTTAGGTTAAATTGACATGGCTACATAAAGAAAGAATATTTTAAAGTTCAAATTAGGATGCTAATTCTGTTGGTACTAACTGCTAGGCAAATAATGTACACATATGAAAACATTGCTAAAGAAACTGTTCTTTAAAATTTCTTTGTGAGGCTTGGGGCTGAGTTAGTCATGATTTTTGCAATCAAATATTTCTCCATATTCACAAAACATAAATAGAAAAAATTATAAAGAGTGGCTTATAGTGTGCCTGTGGAAACCTTCAAATTTCATATTATAGAATACAAGAGTGTTATTTCATTCAACAATGATAACACGCACACAGCAAAGGAAGGAAGGAAGGAAGGAAGGAAGGGAGGAAGGAAGGAAGGAAGGAAGGAAGGAAGGAAGGAAGGAAGGAAGGAAAAGAAGAAAACCTTTTCTTTCCTAAATTACTTTTCTCTCAGAATATTCTATCATGATAGACATCCACATCAACATGCCTAATTTAACTCACTTTTATCCTTTGTTCTCTCTTCATCCATATTCCTTACTCTCCTTACTCCTGGGGGGGGGGATATATATATATATATATTTTCATCTGAGTTAAAACTTAGTACTAAAAGTCTTTGAATGATTTTGCTACCTTTCTTGGACATTATCAAGATTCTATAAGTCACTTATATTAAAAACTCATTGAAAGTATTAAGAATGTGTTAATCAAGATTTTTCTTGATATTATCTGTAGTTTTTACCTTTTGGATTGTTTCTATATGCATGATTATCATTTTATGAATCATCTTGTCTCCTTGATCCTCTGTATCTATAGTCATTACACAAGAACTTATTATTATGACTTCATGCTTCTTTTACTTGTAGTGTGAAGTAAAAATAATTATTTGTGTATTTGTAAGAAATATTGATTCATTTCAAAACATTGTTTCCTTCTGATGATTTTCACTACAGCATCTTTCTGATAACTTACAACTCTGCCTCCATAAGATGCTTAAGCCACAGGGCCAGGGCCTTGGAACACCCTACTTGGTGGGAAATGCTGTCCAGATCTTAGTTTGAAAGTTACACTAACCTCATGTTTAGAGGGTAAGCTAAAATAAATTCAAAATATTTTCTACATTATTTCCTCCACTGCCCTCACAAACTAAATAGTTCTGTTTTATTTATTTCATACATAGTAGCATTTAAATCTATAATTTTCAAAGATAATCTTGAGAATGCATGGCACAATGCAAAGCCCTGAAGTTTTACTTTAAGGACTTCTTGCAGTTTCATTCATTTTTGTGTTTTACTTGTTCATCATTTTGACTCACGGTAGCTCTCATCATGACAGGACTCTACAGTGAAAGATTGCTTCTTTCTTTCTAATCTACTTTTAAAGTTAATTAATTAACTAATTAATTAAAAACCTTCAATACTTTAAAAAATTTCTTGTTATTTCTTGTATTCTTATATGTTTCAGTGTAAATTTTGTTTATTTTACATTTCTATCTACCTGAACTATTAACATCAATGCCATATCATTGACCATTTTCTGACTGAGCTTCTACTTTGAAACTCTTATTTCTATCCAAACTCAAAGATGTATTCATTCCTTTTCAATGATGTCCTTGTAGTCTGTCTCCACAACTCAGATAAAACCATCATTTTTTAGACATTTCTAATGTCTAAAATGTTTCTGCTTCTGATGTGAATGTTACATATTCCATTTTATCTATAGTTCTCTTGCATGCTCTAACCCAACACTAATACGTCCTCACTTTTTACCCTGCAGTGTATGTATGCCCATACTAGCCTTCAACCTAATTAGTCATTCTTCACAGCATGTCCATCAAGTTTTGTCTGAAGCGTTTGGCTTTCCTGTAACCTTCAAGGTAGACTACCTATGGCCTAAGATGTACTTTTGTAGGTATTTGTAACATCCTGTCTACCTGAATAGTTAATGTCTCATATGTTTAAGAGGCATCTTTTTTTTCTGACATTATGGAATCTCACATGGTTACCATGATTCATTCATCTCCATGTATTTGTTGTCTTCTGCTATACATTTCCCCCAGGCCACTTTACTTTCCTTGGTCTGTAGGCTTTCAGAGCTTAAATTGAATTACTTTGCTTTGCCCACCCTGAGTGTCTGGAGCAATGCCCAGCTCACAACCAAGGCATAGTAATTTATGGAATAAATTGATGGGTGTATGAATAATTAGGTAGACTGAGAACCATAAAACAACAGGAAAATGACTACCCAGGCATCCTTAAAATTTGCTTACAAGATTCTAATGGGAGAAGTTGAGGGTAATGGAGCAACAAACATAATATTATCTAAGAATTATTTCATGTTGATAAAATAATGAAGTGAACACATTTGCCTACATTTCTACTTTGGTGGTCTCAGGGGCGTAACCTTATCATGTACTGACTCTGACAGAGAGTGTAGAAAGCTTTTCATTGCAATCATTTAAAATTAATTTATTGTTATAATACGTAAGTGAATGCCTTCAAATATTGCATACTGACCTGGATAAGTCAAGAGATGCTTTTACGCAATATTTATCTGGAAAATGATGGCTATTCTCAGAAGAAATGCATAGTTGATGTATTTGTCAGACTATTTTCAAATGCAAATCACACAGTACATCTGTGTGGAGTTAGGAAAACACCAGCATTTAGCTGGGCATTCACCCTCATAGACAAGCACTAAATGGCTCTGAAAACTACCTTTTGTAAACCACCAAGAAAAGACAGTCTCCCTGCAAGGTCTTTTGGATCATTTTGGGCTATTGAGGTTTGTTTGCAACTGTCTTAGGCTACGTTCTGCCTGACAGTTGAGAGAAGACCACACTCATGCTGACTGAATGCAAAGGGCTTCTTAAGCAGTCTCAAAATAGGATGCAGAGTTTTTATTTAAAATTCTCAGCTTGACCTAAAAGTAAGAAAGATTTTTAATTTTAATATTTCTGGGTCCAGGGAGGAAGGACCATTGTTGGCATTCAAAACCCGTTATTATTTGTCCGGATGCTCAGATTGCATCTGTTTTTCTTTTTACTTTTTATTCAAATTCTCATGAATCTATTTATTTCCCCAAATATGCTCTATGGTTTTTAGTTCTTATATTTTGAAATTAAAATATAATTGCATGATCTTTCTCCCTTTCTATTTTCCCTCTAACCCTTCAGTGCATGCTGTTCACTCCTGAATCTCTCTCAAATTCAAGGCCTCTATATTTCTCCAAGTTGTTATATCCATGTTATTATAATGAAGGACATATTTCAAACAAACATTTAAGTGGATAATAACTGGTGGATGCACTAAGACTTTCCTGTTCGGATAGTGGTAAGAGATAGTAAGGCCTTGCTTGCTTCTTTCTATTCTGATTCCCCTTGAGTTAGAATTCTGCTCAATCTCACTATTACTCAATAATCAATAATGCACTGTATTTGCTTCTTTTTCACCTTTTAGTGTTTTTTCCTATCAGTGTCCTCATGTTGTTTGTATGTTTGAATTTGCAAATACAAGAATAAGCAACAAGATGGCTCAGAAGGATCCATGTCCTCAACCTGACACTATGAATTCCACTATCTATCTGTATTACTCCTTCCCTGTTTTCCTCCCTCTGTCTCTACTTCCCTTCCTCTTTCTGTCTCATCTTTCCTTCTCTATCATGCAAGAGTAGGTAAATATTAATATAATAACTTGTTTAATGTTTTGGAATGTCTGCCTTTAGCATGATACCAAAATAAATTCTACCTAGGAAACAAAATTAAGTTTATGCTTATCTGTATTAATAATAGACCTGACAAGTGACTCTTTGCTGTTTTCAATTGCCTGTAAGTCCTACTGTAGGTGTGGGACTTACTACCTGCCTCCCTTTTCCTTGCTGAGATTTGATCTGGCTTGAAGTCGCTTGGGCACTGTGACAGCTCTCACAACCACTTCTATGAATTTATGCGTACAACTGCCATGTGGTTTCTCCTCTCTCTTACTGTCCCTATTTCCCACAGGTATAATTCTCTTCTAGAATTATTTTGGTGGATTATGCTTTAGTAGAAGGTCACATATCAATGTACATATTAGGTAGCACCAATCTGTCTTTATGGGTGAAAAAAAAGAAGACGCAAGTTAGGTAGGGAAAGAAAGGGACTTGATCTGGAATGAGTTTGGGAAGAGGGTGAATATGGCCAAAACTAATGAGAAATTCTCAAAGATGTTTACAAAAAAAACAAATCCTCATGCAAACACAGAGTTCTGTGCTTTTTTTTTTCTTACCTGCTACTTGTAGCTATGCAAGCATATAGCATGAGTCACATGGTTTCATAGAGTAACTGTTTCAGGAGTCTGAGAATTTGTTCCACTGAACCTTAAAGGATGATAACTGTATTTTTCTAAAAAGGAAAGTTATGCTTATCTGGCTGGGAAAATACCATGATTAACAAAATGAGTTTGCCAGAATGAAGCTCATCCATTACCCTTCAGAAATACTGACCCTGAGATTTTCACCACTGGGGTAAATTTGAGGTATAATTTGTGGTAGCAGGGTGCTATAATCATGGTCTCTTTTTAATATAAAATGAAAGTTATATAAGAACTTCTGTTTTCAAGAAATAACAACTTACATCCAAATGCATTACACTATAACAAGATGCTTTGTGATAAAGCCTCTACAGTCTAAGAGAAACATACCCTCAACAAATTTGAAGACGAGGACAAAAATCATTCCACTAGGCCTCTAAAAATTTCCTATCAAGCTCCAAAATTGTTATAGGTCTACACCCATATGAGAGAATAGAGGACGCATGCTAGAATAGCAGTAATTAGCTGCAGACAGACTGGAAGGGCTCAGCCAAAGAGATGGAGTCCCATTTGTGCAATGTATTCACAGACTGGAAGATTTTACCTGGTGAGTAAGAGGGGTTCTAAATATAAAAGCTCATAAGGATGAAAAGAATCAGCCCTTACGGTATATGTGATTAGACAAATCAGCAATATCGATAAGTGCATTAACCGTCAGATAAATTGGACTAGGAATGCACCTCTGTCAAACTACTACTGTATAGCATAACAATGGGCTATTTTTTAAAGCAAAAACAAAAAACTGAATTCAATTGAGAATTAGGCTTTGCAATAACTTCAAACTATTTTCTTGAATGCAGTGTCAACTTCCTTAAATGACATAAATATCTCTGTAAAACTATGGCTCTTATAGATTCTTCCAAACTATTTACCTATCCTTTGCAGAAGTAAATTTTTCATGTTTATTCTCTTGCATGAATAAATACTTGATAGTAATCCTTCTCCAATTCTGTACTCAATGAGTTATTAATAGTGTCTTGTACTTTCTGTAAAAATATTCCTATGGTTTTCTCATCACCTCTAGAAGAATGAAGACCAAAGAGTGGATGCATCAGTCCTTCTTAGGAGGGGGAACAAAATACTCAAAGGAGGAAATATTTGGAGCAGAGACTGAAGGACCGTCCATCAGAGAATGCCCCACTGGGGATCCATCCCATATACAGAGACTGAGCACAGATACTAGTGCAGATGCCAAGAAGTGCTTGCTGACAGGAGCCTGATATAACTGTTTCCTGAGAGGCTCAGCCAGAGTCTGACAAATACAGAAGCAGGTGCTCACAGCCTGCAATTGGAATGAGTGTGGGGTCCTCAATGGAGGAGTTAGAGAAAGAACTGAAGGAGCTGAAAGGTTTTACAACCTCATAAGAACAACAGTGTAAACAATACTCATTTTTGTGTTCACACCATTGACTAAAATTTCTTTGATATTGTTCATAAAGCAATGGTTGCAATTGTATATAGGTGACCACCTCTTTGTAGGATAGTGATGCCCATGTAATTCATATCCAGAATGAAACAACTCATTCTTTTCAGAGCTCACGTTTTATTGCATCAATGGAACTTCTGGTGTTATTAATTCTAAGATACTGATCAAAGATTAAAAATGTGTATGAAGTACATTTCATAATAATATATAATAGAATGAGTCATTATACCTAAAAGCTGAATTGACATTGAAAATCTTGTTTCTGTTACAATACTTATGCATTTTAGCACTAGACCTTATACACACTTTCAAATCATAATACCATCTCTGCAACTTCTTGTTAGTGTTAACTAGGTTTCTATTGTGTTAAAAAACCAAAACCACTTGAGGAATAAGACTTTATTTCAGCTGACTTTTAGAGTCCAGCATGAAGGAAAGTCAGTGCAAGAACTCAAAAGCAAGAAACTGAAGACAGCAGCTGAAGTAGAGATTATGGAAGGGTACTGCTAATTGGGCATACACCTGATTGCGAGTTCAACCTGTATTTTACAAATCCCAGGACCCAACTGCCTGGAGTTGGCGCCATTATACTTCTCTGGGCCTTCCTATATTAATTATTGTCCAAAATAAATGCCCTGCAGAGTTGGCCAATCTTATGAAGGCATTGTCATGGTTGAAATTCCCTCAAAACAGACATATTCAAGTTTGGGTCATTATGACAAACAAACAAAACAGCCAAATGTATCCCATGTCAATCTGACATACACATTTTTTCATAAATCCATGACTTTTCTCTTTTGTTCATCCCCAACATTCATATTAGTATCGTAATAACATAACATAGACATTATATCTCTTAGTTCCACAGTCTTTGTGATCAGTATTTTTAAAGTCCATGCTATGTTTACAAACCCAATGTCCCTTTACATTTCCAAAATGTCTCAGTGACAAACTGATGCAAGCATTTTATAGTCTCTTCCTTTAAATGATAGAGAAAAGCCACAGTCATAATTGTAATAAATCCAAAATCCAATAGAGCAATGGCTTAAAATATAACATCTGCGACTCTGGATCTTGTGGTCTTCATAATGCCCAGACAACTATACTTCTGTTGCTTTGTCATTCAGAGCAAACAGTTCATCTCCTAAGCATAGGGAGCTCAATCTACAGCTTCGCCATTCTTGTGGTCTTCTCCTGATAATTGGTTCTAAGGTATGCTGGGATTTCCACTGCATCTCAGGCTGTACCCACACCAAAATCTACCATTGGCCTTTCTTCAGATAGTCCATCCTGGCAAGACATGTGTTTTCTAGAATTCTTTGTCTAGGACGGAATCTTGTGTGCCTTTCCATAAGTCTATGAATTAAAGCATTTTAGGACCTGTCTTTTTAAAATACATGAGTCACTTACAAAGTTGACTCTCTCTCAAATATTGTCTCAAATTTTCCAAAGTATCTTTAAAAGCTAATACCTTTCAATTATTACATATGATATTGGAAGAACTGAAAAAGCTGAAGGGGTTTGCAACCCCATAGGAAGAAGAATATTAACTAACTGGACCACCCTGAGCCTCCAAAGGCTAAAGTACTTATGGAAGTGTATACATGGAGGGAGCCATCCCTCTAGATACATATGTAGCAGAGGATGGCCTTATCTGACGTCAATGAGAAGGCAGGCTCTTGGTCCTGGGAAGACCAGATTCCCGAGCAGAGCAAGATGCTAGAGCAATGAGGCAGGAATGGGTGAATGGGTAGAGATTGCACCCTCTTAGAGTCAAAGGGGAGGGAGAGACTGGTGATGATATGGGCGTTGCTGTGGAGTGGTAACTTGGAAGGGACATCTCATTTGCAATATAAGTAAATAAAATGACTAATTAATAAGTAAATAATTTTTAAAAATCACAATTAGCTAAAATATTTCTTAGCTTATAAAGAAAAAAAAATCACAGTGACAATCAGATCTAATGACAACAAAAGTTTAAATTTTAAAAGTTCAGCATCAGATATTGGGTACTATTTTCTGTGTTCCAAACTGTACCATTTCTCCAGATTTGCTAGTAGAACCACACACATATTCTATTGCTGGTTCAGGCTAGCTATACTCCATGACTGCTGCAGATCCCATGGTACAGGTATCTCCAAAATGATAGAATTTCTGTACCAAATGGACTGCACCACACAAACAGCCTGTGTTGGGCTCTCACCAGGAACACTCTCATGTGTGATGTGAATTATTAACTTTTCCATGGACACTTCAACATTTGGGCTTCTACAGAAACTGAAGCTGCACCCCATTATTATCCTTGCCTACCTCACAATAATTTACAAGACTCAGATTCTCACTAACATTCCTTCATGATTTCAAAAACAGGACCAAAAATATGTCAGAAACCTTTGAGCTTCTCATAATCCTTGTGTACTCTCATATCTAATTCAGGAAATCTTAGTATTTGAATCAATGAGTATACTTATGCTGTTTTGCTAAGTTGTGCCATCAGGTTTTACTAAATTTAATAGTGTTACAAGAGTCAAGGATTGCCTCTCTACTCTTGGAGTCATTTTTTATCTTTTACTCATAAAAATTGTTTGAAATCCACTTTTGAGCTGAATCCCAATTTGGGCTTGTCACTGAACCTCCTTTTTCTCATGTTCTTCTCCCCTTTTGACCCTTCAATTCCTTCAGACAGGACCAATCCTGAGTCAGAGCTTTTGACTGTTGGAAGGCAACACTATCCTTCCACTTGATGTCCTGGCCATCCAATATACAAGTTCACCCTCTCCACTGCAGTTCACTTCATCCAAGGTCATTGCATTTGAATCCTAATTTCCCTAAACTGCCTGCTGTCCCTTAAAGTTTTACTTTCTCCTTTAACTTCTCTGGTGACCTCATCTGACCTGCAGATATTGATGGTACTAGAAAATATCATCATGAGTAGCTCAGATACAAAGGACATGCATAGTATGTAGCCACTAATAAGTGGACATTAATCAAAATAAGTACCGAATACACAGGCTAATGCCTACGGAACTCAAAGGTTAAGAAGCCAGGTGAACCAACTGGGGACACTTCTTTCCCACTAGGGAAGAAGAAGAATGCAATCACAGGTTGGGGAAGGGAGGGAGGTACTTAGGTGGGAAAGGGAACATGGATGGGAGAGCATAACATGATTAGGTGTTGGGTGGGGAAAAGGACTTAGGCCCCGAGGACCAGCAGAAAATATGGAAACAGGCAACCTCAGGAGGTAGGAGGTGGGGAACCTTCCAGAATGGACCAGAGACCTGGGAGGTGATAAAATCTGAGGACTTAAAGGGATGGACCTTAGATGACATAACCTATAGTGAGGAATGGGACTTTAGAGCCCTCCTCCAGCAGAAAGGGGATCAAGTGAGAAATGGGGTTGACATCCCACTGTTAAAAACTCTGACCAATAATTGTTCCTGTCTGAAAGAACTACAGGGACAAAAATGAACAAAAGCCTGAGGAAAAGGAGATCCAGTGACAGTCCCAAATTGTGATCCAGCTCAAGTGAAGGCTCGAAGGCCTGACAATATTACTGAGGCTATGGAGTTCTCATAAAAAGGGACCTAACTTTATTGCCCTCCTGAAAACCCAAAAGGCAGCTGAAAGAGTGAGATTCAGATATTTACACCCAACCAATAGACAGAAGCTGCTGACAGAAGTGGCTGAATTAGGGAAAGGCTGGAAGAAGCTGAGGAGGAGGGTGACAGTGTAGGAGGACCAGCAGTCTCAATTAACCTGAACCACTGAGATCTCTAAGACACTGGACCAATAACCAGGCAGCATATACAAGGAGATATGAGGACCCCAACACATATACACCAGAGGACTTCCAGGTTAGGGCTCAGTCAGAGAAGATGCACCTAACCAGCAAGAGACTAGAGGACTCAGGGAGTGGAGAGTTCTGGTGGGGATGGTTTGTGTGGGAGGGTAGTGGCATCCTCAGGGAGACAGGGGAAGGAAGTATGAGATGTAGAACAATCAGAGGGTGGTAAGAGAGGGGGATAAAATCTGGAGTGTAAAATCTGATTAAATAAAATTGAAACAAAAGTCAAAAAAATAAAGAAATACTCAAAGTCCTTAGTCATCAGGGAAAAGTAAATCAAAACACTCATGATGTTCCATCTTACACCCATCAGAATGCCTAAGATCAAAAACTCAAGGGTATTACATGCAGATGAGAATGAGGAGCAAGGGAACACTTCTTCACTCTTCTTGGGAGTGTAAACTTGTACAATCTGTTTGCAAATCAACTTGGAGATTTCCCAGAAAGCAGGGGATATTTCTATCTCAAGACCCAGCTATAACACTCCTGGGAATATACTCAAAAGTTTCTCCAACATCCCACAAAGAGACTTGCTGAAGTATGATCTTAGCAGCTTTATTTGTAATAGTTAGAAATTAAAAAAAAATTGAAATGTCCCTCAACTGAAGCATGGATAAAACTAAAATTCATACAAACAAACAAACAAACAAGCAAACAAACAAACAAACAAAAAGATGGGGTATGTCTACACAATGTAATAGTATTCAGCTATAAAATCAAAGACATCATGAAATTTGAAGGCAAATTGATCCAACTTGAGAATATCATCCTGTGTGAGGTAACTCTTTCCCAAAATGACATGCATGGTAGTGAAATGCACATACCAAGTTACAGTCCACACATTCAAAGAAGATAAACAGCAAGGAAAGCCCAAGATGGTACCTCACATTGAAGGGGGAATAGAATACTCGTAAGAGGCAAATGGAAGACAGGAACTTGGAGAGATTATGATGTGAAGGGGGAATTTAAGGTTTAGGGCCAGGTAAGAGAAGGACAGGAAAGACGGCTAGGTGGCCATGAAAAGGTATATATATTTGCAACTGATTGGGGTAACAAGATGGCAGGCATCTGCAGAGCAAAAAAGAGGTCTTGGACAATGGGGGTTCCCAAGAGTCAAAGAAGATGAACTTAGCTGTGACTCACTATGTTGGGTATATGCAAAATGAAGAGGCTGCCACCTGTAGCCAGGCAGGAACCCCAGTGGAATGTTTCAGGTACCAACCCACCCACAAAACTTTAACCCAAAATTTTTCCTATATATAAAAATGCAGACATGGGAGATGGAACAGAAACTAAGGGAACAGACAACCAGTAACAAGCCAAACTAGAGACCATGAACAAGCACCAATCCCTAACACTACTAATGATACAATTTTTTGATTCTAGATAGGAACAAGTTGTCCTCTGAGAGGTTCTGCCCAGAAGCTGACACAGACAGACTCAGAAACCCACAGAAAAACAATGGATGGATCTTGGGGACTCTTACTGAAGAATCAGAAAAAGGATTGCAGGCCCCGAATGGGATAGAACTCCACAGGAAGACCAACAATGTCATCTATCCTGGACCTTTGGGGCTCTCAGAGCCTTATTCCACTGAACCACCAAACACACAATATACATGAGCTGGACCTATGCCTCACCACACATGTGTAGCAGATGTGCAGCTTGGTCTTCATGAGAGTCACAGATAACTGGAATGGGGGCTGTATTAAAAGCTGTTGCCTATCCATGGGATGTGTTCTAGCTAGGTTACTTTGCTGGCTTCAATGGGAGATGAAGCACCTAACCCTGCAGAGACTTGAAGAGCCAGGATGTGTGTGGGGGAAATCAAGAAGCAGGTGTGGGGAAGAAATAAGTAAAGAGAAAAAGAGTCAGAGAAGTAAGGAGTTCAATTATAAGGACAAGCCACACATGGCACAAACCTATTATTTCCATGGAGGCATGTGAATAACAAGAGCTGAAGTAAATTCACACCTATCCACTACCCCTGGGAGGTGCACAAAAACATTCCAAAACCAATTCTGTGTTTGAAGAAACTGAGACTACAAGATTCACATCTTGTTTTCATGGAGCCTTCTCACAAGCACTCAGGATTCTCACAAAACTCCATTCTTGAACTGTGTTCTGAAAGCATGCATCAGTGTTTCTATTTTCAGAACTTGTATGACTTACCATGGAGTAAGTATCCTCAGTTTACTTCAAGTTGTTCAAGAGGAACAAACTGAATCTGTCACTAATGCAAAGCGAATTGCATTCAAATACATAATTGATGGTAGAGAAAGCATATTTGAAGACTAAATATTTTTCTTAATCTTTTGAGTAAGTGCCTGCTCTAAGGGAGTAATTAGAATGATATATAAACACAGGGGAAACAATCTGTATAATTACAATAAACATTAACCATCTGAAATATGGAAATTTTGCATCTGTCAATACTTCAGACATTTATCTCAATCTATCAATTCTGATATTACAAAACTTATCAATACATATTTTGAATATATTCTAAAAAGTAGTGCCTATATGCAGTACTCAAATTTTGTAATAAAGATTTTAAAGACTGCTTTTCTATTGATGGAGAGAAGGAGCCATATAGGCAGAAGACCAGGTGAGCAAAGCCATCTAAAAGAAATAACAACAACAACAAAAAACTCACAAAAACTGAACCATGAATCACAAGGCCTACATGAGTGTACAAGGATTCAGTCTATCTATCTATCTATCTATCTATCTATCTATCTATCTATCTACCAAAAATGTGTAAATGAGTGAGCCTCTATTTCTTTTGCTTTGTGTTGGGGTCCTTTACCTTCTGTTGACTTCACTTGTCCAAATTTAATATAATGATTTTTGATTGATCTTAATCTATTTTATTTTGATATGTAATTTTGTTATCTTTAAGAAGCCTGTTCTTTTTTTATGCGAGAGAGACTGAACTGAACTAGATATGAGAAGTGTTTGTGTATGTGTGTGAGTGTGTATGTCTGTGTGTGTGTGTGTTGCATGGAGAGGAGCTGAAAGGAACACAGGAAGGGAAAACAATTAGCATGTATTGTATAAGAAAAGAATCTATATATAATAAATGGAAGAAAATAAAATATAATGATTTATTGGAAAAGAAGAAAAAGATCTAATGTTTAAACATCAAACTTTAAATAATAGCAATGGAATAAAATAGAATTTATTTTATATATATTTTACCAGTTTTTAAGAGAAATTATAAATAGAATGAATTCATTTAAATAATATACTTTAACTAATTCAACTAAATAATATAATAACTATGATTCTGAAATAAGCATCATTGTGATGGGAATATTAATGTACAAATCTTCAATGCTGTCTGACTTCCGTGTGGATGAAGATTTCTGATTCTATTCAGTAAAGCACATTCATTTTTTTTCAGCATTTGTGGTTTCTACATTTTTTTATTGGCTGTTTTATTTACATTTCATATGTTGTCCCCTTACCCCATCCCCCACCCACCCAGGAACCCCCTATCCCCTCACCCCTCCTCCTTCTTCTCTGCAGATGTAACCCCTACATACCCCCCAACTCCCACCTCCCCACCCTCAAAATTCCCATCCCCTGGAGCGTCCAGCCTTCATGAGGTCAAGGATCTCTTCTTCCACCTATGCCCAGCAGGGCCCTCCACTCTTATGTATTCAGCTAAAGCCCTGGATCCCTCCCTAAGTGCTCCCAGGCTGGTGGTTTAGAACCTGGGAGCTGTGGTTGGTTGGTATTGTTGCTCTCCTCATGGGGCCACAAACCCTTTCAGCTCCATGGCCTTCACTCTCACTCCTCCATTGGGAACACCATGATCAGTTCAATGACTAGTTGTGAGCATCTGCCTCTGAATATGTCAGACTCTTGAAGACCTCTGAGGAGACATCCATATCAGGCTATTATAAGCATCCACTTCCTGAATTCCACATCCGCATCTACCTTTGGTGACTGCACATGGGATGGATACTTAGGTGGAATGGTCTTCAGACGGCCCCTCCTTCAGTTTCTGTCCCTCATTTTGTCTCCATATTTGCTTCCTTGAGTATTTTGTTGGTCCTTCTAAGAAGGACAGAATCACCCCCACTTGGTCTTCCTTCTTCATGAGCTTCATGTGGCCTGTGAGTTGCATCTTGGGCATTTCAAGGTTCTGGGCTAATATCCAATAATCAGTGAGTGAATACCATGTGTGTTCTTTTGTGATTGGCTTACATCACTCAGGATGATAATTTCTCGTTCATCCATTTACCTAGGAAACTCTCGAATTCATTGTTTTCAATAGCTGAGTAATACTCCATTGTGCAAATGTACCAAATTTTTTGGATCCATTCCTCAGTTGAAGGACATCTGGGTTCTTTCCAGCTCCTAGCTATTATAAATAAGGCTGCTATGAACATAGTTGAGCATATGTCCTTGTTATATGTTCGAGCATCTTCTGGGTATATGCCTAGGAGTGGTATAGCTGGATCCTCAGGTAATGCTATGTCCAATTTTCTGAGGAACCGCCACACTGATTTCCAAAGTGGTTGCACCATCTTGCAGTCCCACCAACAATGGAGGAGTGTTCCTCTTTCTCCACACCCTCGCCAGCATCTACTATCACCTGAGTTTTTAATCGTAGCCATTCTGACTGGTGTGAGATGGAATCTCAGGGTTGTTTTAACTTGCATTTCCCTGACGACTAAGGACACTGAACATTTCTTTAGGTGCTTCTCGGCCATTCGAGTTTCCTCCATTGAAAATTCTTTGTTAAGCTCTATACCCCATTTTTAATAGGGTTATTTGGTTGTCTGGAGTCTAATTTCTTGAGTTCTTTGTATATATTGGGAACAATTACTAGTTGGTACTAGCCATGAAGCTAGTTGGTTTCACCTGATCTTCTGTATAAACTAGAATCCTTAAGAAGTAGATATCAACAGATGGTCTGGCAGTAAGTGCAAACGAGGCAAAGCGTGAGTCTTTATGTAGGCCTCCTGCAGAAGGTGTGGTAAAGATTAAAGGTGTGTACCACTATGCCTACATCTGGAACTTGCTTTGTCCCAGGCTGACCTTAACTCAGAGATCTACTTCCCCCAGTCTTTAGAAATTAATGAGGGGTGTTTTGTACCTTGACTGGACCTAAGCTTTTCATAGGCACTATACCTCATGATCTCCATGTCAAGGTCCAAGTCAGAAATCTGTGTCTTCCAGTCTCAACATCTGAATCACAGATTTCCCCTCCAGTTCTGAATTGTTCATTCCAGATATAATCAGGTTGACTACAACCTTGCAAAACCACGGTCTGGCTGTGCTTCCTAGGTCAATGTGCTATTACCTGACCATGGCATTGGTTCTGAAATATTTTTAAATATTCCCTAATCCAATAATGTATATTGCTAAGCTGATTGTTTTGTATTTAACAATAAGATGGTACTTACAAAATATTAACCATGGTTAGCTTAAAATAAGCTACTTGCAAATTAATTTTACTACATTGTGTGTTTTATTGCTCTTGGGCAGTTCCATTAAAGAAGCCAAGGATGATATCAAGAAAAATTTCTCACTGCAGATATTCACTGAAGATATCCCAAGCTGTGACAGTGTACGTGAAAACAAAACCAAAACTAATATTTCAAGTTCATGACTAGCAGAAAGACAGGCAGTTTTAGAATAATAGAAGATGGAGACATAAGAAGAGGTTGGAGGGCTGAGATGAGGGGAGAGATAGTAAGAATTTACAAATATAGAAAAACTGTATGTGTGTGGCATACACACATGTCATTTTTATGTGTGATATAGATATAGAAAGCAATAAGAAGCACGATTAAGCCACATGCTAAAGCAACAAAAAAGAAGAAATATTTTTTCTTAAATGACTGAAACACATGTCTTACAGTTCCAAGAGCTCTCATTGCTAAGTCAAATATTATTACTATTATTATTAGAATCAAACTGCTTTTTCCCTGAGTTCTTATGTTTCATATATTAACTTAAGTGTTTCTCAATGATTATCTATTTTAAATATTTGTGTCTAATCAAAAACAATTATCATATATGATAATCATAAACAAATCTTAAACAAAGCAAAATATTATCAAGAATTAATTTGTTCTACACAACCACATATTTCATAACATTTTATCTCTTTACTTCTGTCCTCTGCACTTTCAGTGTGTCTCTTACTGTGCATACTCACTCCAACTTTGGAAGGCCAACTACATAATCATTCCTCTTTATCCTAGTATTTATTTGAATGTTCTAGGCATAGGGATATCTTTTCATGTAACGTCTGTTTACAAATCATTTTTATTAACTCACCATTGGGGTGTGTGTGTGTGTGTGTGTGTGTGTGTGTCTGTGTGTCTGTGTGTCTGTGTCTGTGTGTGTGTGGTCATATGTGGTTGCAATGCTTAGGCTAAAACTCACTGACCTCAAACATTCAACATAATAGTTTTGTCATTGAGGTACACACATAGCTATTAAATAATTGCCTATTTTTCTAATACTTATATTATTGTTCCATTTTCACTTTGGGTTTAGTGTACATCAGGAATTTAACATGCAGAACCTTGAAGACCTTTCCTACTGTAAGCAGAATAGTATGTATCTCAGAGGATTACCATCTCTTTGACTTTTATAAAAGGTGATGCATACAAAATGTACTTAGAGTCAATATTCTAACATGTCACTGTTGAAATTGCACTAAACTTACTAGGGTGTATATAATGATCATCATGCAATCTGATCTTCATACTTTCAAGTTCACACAAAACAGTCAAGAAAGAGAAAAGTGTATTATAAAAGTAATTTCTAACCAGTAACATAAATTAGGAGAACACTCACTAGCTTGGTTGAACCAGATCTGTCCTCAGGAGAGTGAAGAGAAGAAGAGTAGATAGCCCTATAGGGAAGTATTCTCTTCTTTCTGCTGCTTGATTTCAGCTATGGCAAATGCTCAGGACTGTACATGTGTTATTTCCCTGATGTCTTTCAACACGTTTGTGACTTAGATCCAATTCCTTAAAGGAAACATTTTTACTGATTTTCACTCAAGACTAGTGCTTTCTTATTTTATCCTGCCATAATTATTGAAAATTTTTGTAGTTCAAAAGATTGGTAATAGATACTTTTTAGCTTTTCTTTATGTGATGATATATTTATTTCCCTTTTGTCTTTGAATAGATGTTTTAGGACATAAAACATTCTTCTAATTTACATAAATTTCCTCTATTACCTTTCTTTCTCAATGTTCTCTACTGAGTTTTCAGCAATGATCCTTCATATATTTGTCAATTTGTTGCTGGTTTTCTTTAATTTTATGTTTACAGGTTTGTTTTAGCCTTAGGAGTTCTTTGAATCATCCATATATTTCATTACACTTATGATAAACCTGTATTTTTGTTCCAATGGATTAATTAGGTGAATGTTTTTGCTAACCTTACTTAAGGATTTATTTTTCTCTGAATTTTTCCATTTTTTAACTATTGGATTGAAAGTAGATACCTCAGTCTCTGTTTATATTTTAAAATTCATGGATGCAGATTATTTTAAAGTCATCTTTATTTGACAGTTTCATATAAGTATAGAAATCTACTGGCAAATGACCTGCATTAATCACAAGATATCCCCTAACCTCTCCCTAACTTACAAATGTCTTCTACTCTTGACCTCAAAATACAAATACATAAAATACTGTCTTTTTGACTTGATATTGTAGAGGTAATAATTATCTGTACTGTCCTCATGAGCCAAGCCTATACCATGACGGGAGGACAGCATTTTACTGTATGTGTTAATGCCTTTAAATAATTTGTTTTGAAATTCATACGTTGTTAGTGATAGCAACAACTCACTGTTTCACATTTAGTTTATTGATATATAATTTCAAAATTTACAAGGTTTTTTATTTCTATCTTAGTGTATCATTCACTTTGTCTACATTAAACATATTATTATGTAATATTAAACAATTATTAAAAACCTATTCTTCCTCATATTAGGAACATGTGATCTATTATAAGATTGATAAGTAATTCTGCTGAGATTTACTTATGTATTCCAGGTTCAAGTAACCTGGCATGTTACTATATGGTCTTGGATGAATCTTCACCAAAATACACATATACTCACAGACACATAATCATACGTACAAATGCATGTACACACATACATACACACACATATGCATAATCATACACACATGCACAGGCATGCACAAGCTCCCATGTGCACACACACACACACGCAAGAACAAGAACACACACAAAGGATTGTCAGGATATTAGGTTATGCCCAGTGGTTAGAAGACAATAAATAAAAACTCTGTGAAACAGATAGCTTATTAAGCGGTTTTCTATTGTCTTCTTTCGAGGTTGTTTTTGGATAGCAAGGGAGCAGTTGTGCTATATTTCTTATTTAAGGGATTGTTTCCTAGAAAGTTACAATTCTTATTGTAGATAACTGAAACTACAGAAACAATCTTCATAAAAATATGCCTATCGACTCACTGTCATACACTATTGTAATGAATTAGAATTTCCATATATCAGTGGTATCTTCTCAGATTCCTATCATTTGATTTCATGCTATTTTCTTCTTGCTGTATTCCTAAGTCTCTGGGAGAGATTCTAAATATGAGATGCAGTAGAGAGCTAATAATACAAGAATCTTGCTTGCTCTTGGGTGTAGTAAGTGATGGATATTTCTAAAATATTTATCTTGTGTTCCTAGTTCTATCACCATTACGTATTTCAGTGTTGTAGATCTGAATATCATCTAACTACAATATCATCTATATAGAAAGCTTGATATGGAGAGAGTATTCACTCATTTTTTGGTCATTTTATTTTTAAATTTTTTTTGTTTTTGCTTGTTTTTGTCTTTTGATTCCTTTTTTTAAATTTCAGGTGCTATTTATCCTGATTTTCTTAGAACTGTGCATATGTTGTGAATGAAAGTAAGAGTGTAAAATGATGGAAGTCTAGGTGAGGAGGAAGCAAAGGGATGTGCTCTTTGATAATCACCCTCCTTGTCTGTCTGCTTCCATAATAAAAGAAAAATCAGGATGGTGAGCTCTTGTACCCATGGCTACTAAGTTTTCCTTTATCATACACTACCTGTTACTGTTATGTTTGAATTCCAAGTACCCACATAGTTAATTTTATGATAAATATGGTAGACTGACAGTCCAGAATTATTTCAAGGGAAGAAAACAAGATGTTTATTCTATATTAAAGTTGCCAGCTTGATAATCTTTTAATTTTATGGTTTGGAAGAGCTTTGTACATCATGGATGCTTCAGGAGTCTCAAGAAGTAATGCTCTTGTTAGTTTCTCAGCATCATTTTGAATGTGTATTTCAACCCACAGGCCATACACAGTTATGTATCCCTCATGTCTAGATTTTTCCATATTGATAACTTGGGACAATCTGGAGACCCTTTATCTCAATGTTGCTGTAAGTTTTGCTCTGATTGTAGTACTGACATTCTCAGTGTCAGAAAGAAAGGCAAATCAAGACTTTAAACATATTGGTGATTCATCAGAAATGGCCAAACTAAGGTTTCATACACCTAGAAAACAATAGCCACACAACAGACATACTCTCTAACATTTCTTTAGAGGAGAAATAACTTAATACAGGCATAACACATCAAGCGCCTGGATTTCATTCCAAATTTCTCTATGTATTTCTGGCGCAAAGTCACTGTCAGAACAGCCTAAAAATTGTGTTGTGAGAAAAGAATTATTCTTACTGCTCCTGAGAAATCTTCACACATATAAACAAGAAAAAAGTCTTCTGACCACAGTTTCCTTAAAGATACTAAATTGTTCTCTGAATGTGTTTTTGTGCCCTCCCTTGGTATAGCAGATAGGAGAGTTTACTTCAATGGTTGTTGTTCATATGCCTCTATGCAGAAACATGATTTTTCTTCCCAGCTTTGTGAATTTGTACATTCCTCTGGTGAGTCTTCTTAACCCTCAGATTATAAATTACCTGATGTGATGAGAAAACATGCCTATTGCATACAACTTCATCTTCCCTCATTATTAGACCACATTCTCCCTGGTCCATGTACCCAACCAGAGTACTAACAAACTGTTGTGTATCTAGAAGGTCTCACATGTTTTCTGCACCATACAGCGTCAACCTGACCATTGTCAAGGAGACCAGCAAGGAGAAGAGGCAGTGGCCATTCCTTTTCACCGATTCCAAGAAGCACTTTTTTAATACTGTGAGTGGAAATAAACTCTTTTTAAATGTGGCTGTCATCATGAGAGCAAAACATACTGGACACTGCAGAGCTTGACATGGATAATAGAATTACTTATAGAGTGCTAGCATACGTGTTTAATGCCATTAGAATCCCTCACACTCATTATTATTAGTTTCAAATCATATTCTTATTTTTTCTTATAGAAAATGAGTATTCACATGATATTATGATTACAAGCCTTTAAAAAAAATCTTCTGTAGATCAAACTGAAAAATTTTCACTGCTTCTCCCCCCTCCCCTTGCCTGGGCTGCTTGTGAATGACCTATACTCCAATTTACAGTTAAAATTCATCTTAAAGCCCATTTATTCAGGGAGAATCCAGCAGCCAAGTGAATTCTCCACCTTCCTTGAAGTACTATCTCAGTTCCTTTTTCGGTTTGGCATAAAGTATCAATTCATGTATTCCTTTTTTTGATTGAGGGAGGAGCAGTGTAGAAAACAAACCAAAAGGAAAACAATGTCCCCCAGGTCCAGCTTGAGATCTCTATATTGTGATATCAAGCTTGTTTATAGGAAGAACATTCCATTTGTTCCAGACAGATAGTCAACATAAGCTGGTATACCAAGGCACCACTACATGAATATGTATGCACACATCTTTTGTTCTGTTATGATTTCACATAGTGTCATGATCAAAGCAGAAAATGACCTTTGAATTTTGCTTAAACTATTATACTGCAAGAAACATAGAAAAGTTAAATTTATGAAATTGAAGATAATCTGTTTCAGACTAGAGCAGAAGTAATCTTAGTCTCCTAGCTCAGACCCTAATCTCGGATCTATTCACTCAAAAAGCATATTTTTGTGTGTTCTTTACACCTGTGTCTGGTTTTCAAATAGAGCTCATAGTTAGGTTTTGGGATTTTAGAAAAATTTTAAAGTCATCTTTAAAATAACATCATAATTTCATTATTTCCCCTTTACTCACATATAATACGTACACTTTTTATTGCATTCAAGCTAATGTTTTTCTAAAAAATTTGTATATGTATGCTTATATATTCTATATTTACATATGCACTTGAATTCACGTGGATGTTAACACATACACACAAACACACACACACACAAACACACACAAACTTATACATCATATTCAGTCTGTATCATATTGCTTGTGTTACCAGGCCTGACTATTTTTGTTTTACACAAATAGCCAGTATGTTCTACACTGAAAAAGACTGTTTATTTTATATTTTTATATGACTCCTTTGTTTACATTTAATGCTTTTAATTAGCATATATATGATTTCACTATTTTATTATTAAAATTAAAATTCAGCTACATCATTTCACTCCTACCTTTCCCTTGCTCTAAATTTGTTTCCCCTCAACCCCACTTCTGCTAAAATACATGGTCTATTTTCATTAAGAGTTATTATTTATAAATAAAAGTGAGTCCATAAATATGTTCAAACAACCTGAAAAGTCCATTATCCTTGGTAGTATACAGACAATTTCTGAGCTCCCAAACTGTGACTGGCTTAGAAATTAGAGGGTTCCCTTTCAGAAACACTAATTTCCTTCTTAAAGTGCTTGTAGTTCTGTATCTAGAAGTTTGTCTTCACAAGATTTACTCATTCTCAGCTGTTGTTACTTGTGTGGATGATGTTTTGTTCAGAAATTGTTTTAACAAGGATATTATATTGTTGGACTATCAAAAATGAAGCTTCTGCCACATTTCTAGGAGGCCCAATCTCAAAACAAATTTCCTAATTCTCTGGTGTTCAATCTTTTAACTCTTTTAACCAATGTTCGGAGCCCAAGGTTCAGGAGTTAGTGTGCAATGTATGCACAGTTGGGCTTGGAGACCAGAATATTTGTTTTCGGTACCTTGAATAGCTGAGGTTTTCTGTAAAAATCTCCATCCATTGGCAAGAGAAATCTCTTTGATGTATGAGTATGGGCTACATTATCTATAAACACTAGCTTACATATTTACAACCGACTTGGGAATCATGCTTGTTTAGTGACATGGTAATAGGGCCTTCTCTAAGAGCCATGACTTCATGTGATCTCATGATTAATAGACATGATTTTCTGCACCTCAGAAATCAGATAATAACTTACTATGGTTGTGTTTGTTATAGTTACAATAATTGTATATTTCTGGAATTCAAAACTAGTCTTTGATCTGATGTAGTGATGTATGTGTGCTAGTTTGCACAGTTGTGCACTAGAGGCACATTGAGCTAAGAAGAGATTTTTCTGCAATCCAAGCACATCTGAAAATCTGCTCTTAGCTTTCCAGTTTTGATGGATGGAACTTACTGGTTCCTCATGCCAGTCAATATTCTAACTAGGCCAAAGTTTAAGAGGTGTGAAAAAAGTGAGAACTAAACTAAGTTTTAGAGTTGACTATGTTTTGAGTAATCTCCATAACTTATTGTTTTCTGCAAAGTATTTTTTCTCTCTCCATAAGGAGTTTCTGGGATCTATCAAAGGAAGTCTGCTGACTTCTCAATTTTATGACCAGTGGCTTGCTGTACCCCAAATGGTCGATGACAAAGAGAAATTAGCAGCACTGCTGAAGTAATGAATGGCAAATTGTGTGAACATCAAGAAAATTGAAATAATATTGGCTTGCGCACATTAGAGATTACATATTACAGCACTAAAAATACTGACAACAAATGGTTTCAATTGTTCACTAACATGGAAGAAATTTTCAAGCAGAAGTGTGACTTGGGTAGTCACAGTGGACCATGCTTATAATCTCAGCTTTGCATTCCAGTTAAATTTGTCATTTTTTCCTCTGAATCTGGGGAAGGAAACATTTCAAGCAATATTTCAAGTATATATTCTTACTTTCATTTGAGTCATGGATGTCCATACATAAGAAACAACTACTGTGTCCCCTTTCTTCCTATTTACAAATTGAGTAAACTATTTTAAAATAACTGCCTCTTTGTTCAGTCTTTTAGAAAAACTTCCACAACTGAATGCTGCTCTTTTGGGACAAATTTTTAGAATATTGCATAAAATTGGAAGAAACTCTTCTCTTAACCAAATGTCATCTTACCATCTGTCTATTGGCATAGCACCATATATCTAATATCTTCCTAGCTACTGCAATAAAGATCTGGAAAATGATACTGCCAAAAATGTAAGTAGACGTGAACTGTAAGTTTAGTTTTTATATGGCTTTGTAATGAAAAATGAATACAGGATTATCCTTATGGTCTCAGTTATTTTGTTGTTGTTGTTCATGATGGTTTTGGTTTTATTTTCTTTTGTAAAATAAACAAACCTTCAAATGATGTTCTTCTGTACAGGAAGTATCATTGGTGCATTTTAAGTAAGTAAAATATAAATGGGTATTTGAGCTGACTAACTCAGTCTGTCAACATATTGTGAGTTATAATATCATTAGAATTACCCAGTGAGAACAAATGCTGTGAAATGATACAACAACATCCTGGATACTCAGGTCAGCAATAAAGACTGAATTCTGATGTAATCAGTGGAGAATGTGTGAGATTCTAATTGTTTTCAAGGTGTTTTCCTCAACAAAACAAAGACAATATAATTTGGATTGTTTTTATCACATATGGTTTTTATAACCCCTAATTAGTATGATTAAATAGACCCTTTACCTCTTATAGCTGGTCATGAGCTGCCTTTCAAATACTATAGTAAAATACCACAACTTCTACAATATTAGGATCAAATGGTTATTCTGACCTTCAGTATTTGTGTTTCTGATTCATTATTAATTGACCAACTGCCCTATGACCTGTAAGAAATATATTGTAGACAGCCTAACTGAAAAAAAAAACTGTATTTCTTGTATTGTATAAGGTCAAATATTAGAAGGAAAAACAGGGTTACAAAGAACCCGCCAATGGATTCCATAACTATCTAGTTTCCTTTCAATAGGCATTATTTGAAATGACTTCCAACATAGTAAACCTGAGGATCAAATGGTTAAAATTGCATATGCTCTGAGCAATCAGAAACCTTTGATTGTTACTGCTCAGATGGGTTTCCCTCCCTCTTGCTTTTTAGACAGACCATGGGAACTTGCAGTAGGATGGTGCCCAGATTCCGAGGTCCTCTTCCCTCCTTAGTTGTGCCTTTCTATAAGCATCCTCATTAGTACATACAGCCATTACCGAGTCAGCAGCAAGCAAAGTTACTCACATGGACAGTATGTATTATAGCCAGCTCCCAACTCACAAAGGCTTCACAATCTTCAAATTTTAACACAAGCTGGAGGCCAAGTATTGAGGGCACGCGACTATGAGGAACATCACATGCATGTGTTCATTCAGCAGTCGTTTACAGAGAAGAGGAGGAAAGCTGGTCTGTATGCCAAGCTTACTTTGACTTAGTAGTGACTGGAGGCCAACTTGGAAACAAAAACCAAGCATCTCTCTGCCCTAGTTGCTAAAATGCTACTCTTCTGTGAAAAGGCTCATCCTGAACAAGGATCTCTGGTAAGGTTCAGTTGTCTCCAAGCGCTGCCCTTCTGGCCCAGAGAATAGCTAGATCTGTTTGGAAGCTAAAATGACCCAACATTGACTCAGAAACCATGAACTGATGAGCTCTTGCAAATTGCGAATGAAGCACTTCTCAGCTGCTAAACCACAGAATGGGCTGTGACTGCACTCAAGGCAGGATCCCTCTAATACAAAGAATATTCTGCCCCGCACATCTGAAACCTAAGGGTCACCAATCACAGAGCAGACTTTAGGGCCTGAGGATGGTACCCAGTGACAAGTGAATTCCTTCCAGAAATGCCCTCTGTAGAAATACCCTTCATGGCATTCAAAATTCCAACAGTAATGACATCCATTGACTAAATGTCCTTTGTGAGCCAGGCCTCAAGCTAAGAGCTTTGTATGACACTGTCCACCGTATCTGGAGATTCAGCAACCAAAGATCCAACCAACTGCAGGTCAAATATTATGAGTATGGGGGATGAAAGGATGCATCTACACTAAATATGTAGGAATTGTTTTCTTTGTAATTGTGTCCCCAAATAATTCATTGCTACATGTTTTGTTTTGTCTTTAAAAAACAAAACAAACAAGCTAACAAAAAGAAAACGTAAAAACTGGAAATCATCCTCTTATATGCCATTGCACTGTGATGATCACAATTGAACATCTGATCTCACAATCACCTAATACCCAAATACCCTCATAATTTTAAAACAATTGTCATTTTATAAGAATTTTGGACTTCATATTTTTAACCTCCAAGACTCATGAGTAAAATGTGATATGCAACCATACCAAATGAAGATATGCTTTGTGTTTTCCCTGTTTTCCCACAGATTTTTCTGGTAAAATTTATTATTGAAAACTCACCAAAAATATTCAGAGTTCACTTGGTTTTAGTTTGGTATGAAACATCACATTTTCATCCACAAGGCGCAATGACCTCATGTTCCCAGAATATTCCATCTACCACAGGAAACATAAAGGAAACAGAACATGTAATCAGCAGCTGCAGTAGTGGCAAGACATGCACTCCAGGTCATTAGGCACTGCTGAGAAGTCGATCTGATACTCTTCTCTCTGAGGACATTATACATGATGAAACATCACATCTTTGTCCACATGGGGGAAAGATCTCATGATCCCAGAATACTGCATCTAAAACCCCGAACATAAAGGAAACAGAAGATGGACTCAGCAGCTCCTTTAGTGGCAAAATTTTCACCCCAGGAAATTATGCACTGAGGAGATTTAAATCTGTTCCTCTACACTCTGAGGACTTTATCTGTGAAGAAAGATCACATTTACTTCCACTTGAGAACGTATCTTATATTCCCAAATACTCCATCTCACATCAGGTACAAGAAGGAAACAGAACATGGACTCAGCAGCTGCCCTACTGACAGGACATGCACCCCAGGCCTTTATGTACTACAGAGAAATCAATCAAATACACTTCTCACTGATGGCATTATAGGTGAAGTATCTTCACTTTTTAATCCATGTGGAGCAAGTATCTCATGTTCGCAAAATAGTTCACATAACATGGTAAACAAAACAAAACAAAAAGAAAAAACAAAAAAACCCACAAAAAACAAAAAAATAAACTAAAACAAAAAACAAAAAAACAGAACATGGACTCACCAGCTGCCCTGTTGGAAAGATATTCACACCTAACCATTATGCAATGCAGAGAAGTCCATCTATTTGTCTTCTCTCTGAAGACATTATAGAAGACAAAAGATCACTTTTTAATCCACTTGGAGGAAAGATCTCATGTTCCCAGAATACTCCAACATCTGGAAAATAGAGGCAAAAGTAAAGGGACTCAGCAGCTCCTCCATTGGGAAGATATTCACCCCTGGACATTACGCACTATGGAGAAGTGAATCTTACCTAAGAGGACTTTATCTGATATGAAAGATCACTTTTTCTTTCACTAGAAGCAATCATTTCATGCTTCCAGAAAACTCCATCTCATATCAGGAACATGAAGGAAACAAAACATGGATGCAGCAGCTCCTCCCATGGCAAGACATTCATCCCTGGACATTATGCACTGTGGAGAAGACGATCTTTTCCTCTTAACACTGAGAAAATTATCTGTGACAAAGATCACTTTTTCTTACACATGGAGCAAACTTCTCATGGTTCCAGATTAGCCCATTTAACATCAGGAACATGAAGAAAACTTGACATGGACTCAGCAGCTCCTGCAGTGGCAAGACATTCACTCCTGGACATTATGCACTGCTGAGAAGTCGATATGATACTCTTCCCTCTGAGAACATTAACTTGATGAAACATCACTTTTTCATGCGCTTGGAGGAAAGAGCTCTAGTTCCCAGAATACTACTCGTAACATGTGGCACATAAAGGAAACAGAACATGGGCTCAGCAGATGCCCTATTGGGAGGACATGCACCCCAGACCTTTATTCATTGCCAAGACGTCAATCTGATTCTCTTATCTCTGAGGTCTAAGAGGAGACAACAGTTCACTTTTAATCCACTTGAAGCAAATATCTCATGTTCACAGTATAATCCACATAACATCTGGAACATGAAGGAAACAGAACATAGACTCAGCAGGTGTCCTTCTGCCAAGAGATTCACCCCATGACATTATGCACTGTGGAGAAGTCTAACTTTTCCTCTTCTCTCAGAGGACATTTTAGGTGACGAAAGATCACTTTTTCTTCCCCTTGAAGCAAAGACACCATGTTCTTAGAATACTCCATCTAACATGTGGAATATAAAGGAAATAGATCATGGAATCAGCTGCTCTTCCAGTGACAAGTCATTAATCCCTGGCTATTGTGCACTGTGAAGAAGTCTACATTTAACTCTTCGCTCTGAGGACATTTAAGGTGACAAAAGATCACTTTTTCTTCCACTTAGAGCAAACATCTTGTGGTCCGAGATTAATCCCTATAACATTGGGAACATGAAGGAAACAGAACATGGACTCCACAGCTGCCCTACTAGGATATACACCCAGGGCCTTTATCCAATGCAAAAAAACTCAATCTGCTACTCTTATCTCTGAGGTCTTATAGTTAACCAAATTTCAATTATTAATCCACTGGAGCAAACATCTCATGTACAAAGATTAATCATCTGGAACATGAAGGAAACAGAACAGGGACTCAGCAGCTGCCCTAGTGGCAAGGTATTCACCCATGGACATTATACACTGTGGAGAATCCCATACTTTCCTCTTCTCTCTGAGGATTTTATATGTCAAGGAAAATCACTTTTTCTCCCAATTGGAACAAATATCTTGTGTTCCCAGAATACTCAATCTCACATCAGGACCCTGAAGAAAACAGGACATGGACTCAGCAGTTCCTGCAGTGGCAAGACATTCACTCCTGGAAATTATGCACTGTGTTGAAGTAGATATGATGCTCTTCACTGAGGACATGATAGGGAGGAAACATCACATTTTCATGCACTTGAAGGAAAGACCTCTAGCTCCCAGAATTTTCCTTCTTACATCAGGAACATGAAGGAAACTTGACATGGACTCTCCACCTCAGGCAATGAGTTGCAAGACATTCACTCCTGGACATTAAGTACTCTGAGAAGTATATCTGACACTCATTCTGAGGACATTATAGGTGATGAGACCTCACTTTTTCATGCACTTGGAGGACGATCTCTTGTTCCCAGAATAATCCTTCTAATATCTGCAACATAATGGAAACAGGACATAGACTCAGCAGCTGCCCTACTTGGAGGACATGCACCCCAAGACTTTATGCAATGGCAAGAAGTCGTTCTGCTTTTCCTATCTCTGAGCTCTAAGAGAAGACAAAAGTTCACTTTTTAATTGACTTGAAGCAAATATCTTATGTTCACATTTTAATCCATCTAACATCTGGAATGTGAAAGAAACAGAACATGGATTCATCAGCTGCCCTAGTGGCAAGAAATTGACCATTGGACATTAAGCACTGTGGAGAATTTTACCTTTCCCTCTTTTCTCTGAGGACATTTTAGGTGATGAAAGATCGATTTCTTCCACTTGAATCAAAGACCTCCTGTTCCCAGAATATTCCATCTAACATTTGGAATATAAAGGAAATAGAACATGGAATCAGCTGCTCCTCAAGAGACAAATCATTCACACCTGACCATTATGCACTGTGGAGAAATCACATTTTCCACTTCCCTCTGAGGGCATTTAAATTGACAAAAGATCATGTTTTCTTCCACTTGCAGTAAACATCTTATGGTCCCAGATTAATCCATCTAACATCTATAACATGAAGGAAACAGAACATGGACTCAGCAGCTGCCCTCCAGGGAGGACAGATCCCCAGGCATTTAGGAAATGCCA
>NW_021604597.1:207732-219563 GCF_004785775.1 Grammomys surdaster
ATATCTTATGTTCACACTTTAATCTATCTAACATCTGGAACATGAAGAAAACTGAACATAGACTCTGCAGCTGCCCTACTGGGAGAACATATGCCCCAGGCTTTTATGCATTGCCAAATTAGATCTGCTACTCTCTCTCTCTCTCTCTGAGGTCTTAAAGGTAAGGAAGCTACAGCTTTTAATCCAAGTAGAGCAAATATCTAATGTTCCCATAATACTGTAACATCTGCAACATAAAGGAAGCAGAACATGGACTCAGCAGCTCCTCAAATGGCAAGTCATTCACCCTGAACATTATGTACTTTTGAGAAGTCAATCTGTTCCTCTACTCTCTGAGTTCATTATAGGTGACAAAAGGTTACATTTTCATCCACTTGTAGGAAAGACCTCATGTTCCCAGAATACTCCAACTAACATCTGAAACATGAAGGAAGCAGAACATGGATTCAACAACTCCTCAAGTGCAAGTCATAAACCCCTGGACATTATGCACTGTGGAGAGGTCGAACTTTTCCTCTTCTCCCTGTGGACATTTTAGGTAATGAAAGATCACTTTTTCTTCCACTTGAAGCAAACATCTCATGGTCCCAGATTAACCCATCTAACATTTGGAACATGAAAAAAACAGAACTTGGACTCAGCGACCTCACTATTAGGAGTACATCCACCCCAGGTCTTCATGCAGTGTCAAGAAATTGATCTACTACTCTTATCTCTGAGCTCTTATAGGTAACCGAACTTAACTTTTTGATCCACTTGAGCAAATCTATCATGAACACAGATTAACCCATGTAACATCCAGAACATGAAGGAGTCATGCAGCAGCCCTAGTTGCAATACATTCACCCATGGACATTATGCCTGTGGAGAATGCGATCTTTTCCTCTACTCTGTGAGGACATTATATGTGAAAAAAATCATTTTTTCTCCCACTTGAACCAAACATCTCATGTTCCCAGAATACTCCATCTCACATCAGGAACATGAAGGAAACAGGACAAGGACTCAGCAGCTCATGCAATGGCAATACGTTCAACTCTGGACATTATGTACTGTGGAGAAGACTATCTGATACTCATCTCTGAGGACATTATAGGTGATGAAACATCATTTTTTCATGCACGTGGAGGAAAGGTCTCTTGATACCAGAATACTTCTTCTAACTTCAGGAACATGAAGTAAACAGGACATGGACTCAGCAGCTGACTTTCTAGCAGGACATGCACCACAGGCCTTTATGTAATGCCAAGAAGTTGATCTGTTTCTCTTCCCTCTGAGGTCTTAAAGGTGATGAAGCTTCACCTTTTAATCCACTTGGAGCAAATATCTCATGTTCTCAGAATGCTTTAACTAACATCTTCAACATAAGGGAAACAGAACATGGACTCAGCAGCTCCTCAAGTGCCAAGTTATTCACATCTGGACATCTGTATCTCTACATTCTGACGACTTTATAGGTGATGAAAGGTCACTTTTTCATCCACTTGAACAAAAGACCTGATGTTCCCAGAATACTCCTTCTAACATTGGGAATGTGAAGGAAATAGAATATGGACTCAATGACTTCACTACTGGCAGTACATCCACCCCAGGCCTTCATGCAATGCCAAGAAGTTGATCTGCTACTCTTCTCTCTGAAGTCTTAAAGGTGATAAAACTTCACCTTTTAAACCACTTGAGAAATATTTCATGTACACAGTTTAATCCATCTAAAATCTGAAACATGAAGGAAACAAAACATGGACTCAGCACCTGCCCTAGTTATAAGGCATTCACCCATGGACATTGTGCACTATGGAGAATTCAATCTTTTCCTCTTCTCTTCATGGACTTTGTATGTGAAGGAAGATCACTTTTTATCCCAATTAGACTGAACATATTGTGTTCCAGAATACTCCATCTCACATCAGGAAATGAAGAAAACAGGACATGGACTCAGCAGCTCCTGCAGTGAGTGACGAGACATTCAACACTGGACTTTGTGTACTGTGGAGAATTCTATCTGTTACTCATCTTTGAGGACATTACAGTTGATGAAAGATCATTTTCTCATGCATGTGGAGGAAAGGTCTCTTGATACCAGAATACTTCTTCTAACTTCAGGAACATGAAGGAAACAGAACATGGACTCAGCAGCTCACCTACTGGAAGGCTTCACCAAAGGTCTTCCTGTAATGCCAAGATGTCGATCTGCTACTCTTCTCTCTGAAGTCTTAAGGTGAGGAAGCTTCACCATTTAATCCACTTGGAGCAAATATGTCATGTTCCCAGAATACTCGAACTAACATCTGTAACATAAAGGAAACAAAACATGGACTAAACAGCTCTTCCACTGGCAAGTCATTCAGCCCTGGACATCATGCGATGTGGAGAAGTCAATCTGGTCCTATACTCTCTTATAACATTATAGGTGACAAACAGTCACTTTTTCATCCACTCAAAGAAAAGACCTCATGTTCCCAGAATACTCCAGCTAATGTAGGGAACATAAAGGAAACAGAACATGGACTCAGCAGCTCCTCCAGTGGCAAGTCATTCACCCCTGGGCATTATACACTATGGCGAAGTCTATCTTTCCTCTTCTCTCTGAGGACTTTTTAGGTGATGAAAGATCACTTTTTCTTCCACTTGGAGCAAGCATTCCATGGTCCATCTAACATCTGGAACATGAAAGAAACAGAACATGGATTCACCAGCTGCCCTAGTGGCAAGACATTCACCCCTGGATATTATGCACTGTGGAGAATTCAATCATTTATGCACTGTGGAGAATTAAATCTTTTCCTCTTCTCTCTTACTACTTTATATGTGCAGAAAGATCACTTTTTGTCCGTCTTGGACCAAACACCTCATGTTCACAGAATACTCCATCTCACATCAGGAACATGAGGGAAACAGGACATGGACTTTGCAGTTACTGCAATGAGTGGCAAGACATTCACCACTTGACATAATGTACTGCTGAGAAGTCGCTATTATACTCATCTGAGGACATTATAGGTGATGGAACATCACTTTTTCATGCATTTGGAGGAAAGATATCTAGTTCCCAGGATATTCCATGTTACATCAGGAACATGAAGGAAACAGGACATGGACTAAGCAGCTCCTGCAGTGATTGGCGAGAAATTTACCCATGGATATTATGTACTGTGTAGAAGTCTATCTGATACTCATCTATGAGGACATTATCAATGGTGAAACATCACAATTTCATGCAATTGGTTGAAAGATCCCTTGCTCCCAGATTAATCCATCTAATATCTGGAACATGAAGGAAACAGAACATGGACTCAGCAGCTTCCCTACTGGCAGGACATGCACCTCAGGCCTTTTTGCAATGTCAAGAAGTCGATCTGCTTCTCTTATCCCTGGAGTCTTAGAGAAGACAAAAAATCACTTTTTAATTCACCTGGAACAAATATCTCATGGTCCCAGAATATGCTAATTAACATCTGCAACATAAAGGAAACAGAACATGGACTCAGCAGCTCCTCAAGTGGCAAGTCATTCACCCCTGGACATTATGTACTGTGAAGAAGTCAATCTGTTCCTCTACTGTCTGAGGACACTATAGGTGGCGAAAGACCACTTTTATTTCCCCTTGAAGGAAAGATCTCATGTTCCCAGAATACTCCACCTAACATCTGGAATATAAAGGAAATAGAACACGGACTCAGCCGCTCTTCCAGTGACAAGTCATTCACCCCTGGAAATTATGCACTGCGGACAAGTCTACCTTTTCCTCTTCTTTCAGAGGACATTTTATGTAATGAAAGATCACTTTTTCTTCCACTTGGAGCAAACATCTCATGGTCCCATTTTAATCCATCTAACATCTGGAACATGAAGGAAACAGAACATGGTCTCAACAACTGCCCTACTGAGAGGACATGCACCCCAGGCCTTTATGCAATGCCAGGAATTCGATCTGCTACTCTTATCTCTGAGGTCTTATAGGTGACAAAACTTCACTTTTTAATCCACTTGGAGCAAGTATCTCATGTACACAGATTAATCCATCTAACATCTGGAACATGAAGTAGTCAGACCATGGACTCAGCAGCTTCCCTAGTGGCAAGACATTCATCCATGAACATTATGCACTGTGGAGAAGTCGATCATTTCTTATTCTCTCTGAGGGCATTATTGGTATATATAGATGTTCTGCTACAATTAGTTTAATTTAGAATCAGTTAGCAATGAAAATACGATTCATAACAAATAGCAGTGAAGAATTTACAAAACCATGCGAATGGAAACCTCACCTGTGTTTTATAGATACTTCCTATTGTTAGAAATTGCCTCAAATTTTTATACTTCTTTCCACTGGTCCTGAGTTTATGTAAGAGGTTGTCCCAGAAATGATAGCAATTAGTAAATTTATTATATGTTACATGTTTTGATATATGGAATATTAATTTATGTGTGTTTTATACACAGAATAACAAATCAATACCAAACTATGTTTTCCCTACATTAAACCTCTGGCTATCTTTAAGCTTCCTTTGTAGACCAGGCTGACCTCCAACTCTCAGAAATCTTCTTTGCTCTGCTTATAAGATCTATGAATAAGGGCGTGTGCCATTACACTTTTCTCTTATGCATGTTTTAAAATATAGCATATTGTACCAGTGAAAAAGACACAGACACTATGATTTCAGATTTCAGATCACATGTCAGGGGAGGGAGGTAGTCTAAAAACTGTAATAAAAGTGCAGTCAGGCAAGATGTGTTTCAAAGTGCAGATACTGCTGTTAATTTACAGTTGCACATGGCTGTTTAGCCAGACGTCACAGAGGTGGGCTTAAAGATTGGTACTATTTTATTGCTTCACTTATATGTATAGCTTTTATTTCACTTATATGATTCACCTTATATGCATAGCATTCAAGGCAAAAAAAAGAAGAATTTGTTTTTATACCCCAAGTATGAGCCACATACAACTATGTATCCACTGCATTATGAAACGATGTTATTAGTATAAGTGCTAGAATACTGTTTAGTTATTTTCTGTGTATTTGTGGTGATGCATAAAGTGTGAAGGGTATGCAAGGGCTAAGTGAGTACAACTACAACAAATAATGATTTCTCTTTCTTTTTTAGGAAACAGATAAACAAGAAGGCAATGTGTATAACAACCCAACAAGCACCTTATCGGCATCAATAAAAGAACAATTATTTCGTGAATTTCCACCAATTGTTTGCTTGCACAGAATGCTGCCTTCTCCATTACTTGTGAGTTTCGTTTTAGGTTTCTAGAGCTGTCCTATTTCACATAATTTCCAGTAACATTTGATCTAAGTAAATTATTTCTTCAAACTGACGAATGTATAGATAATCTATTCATGAGGGTAAGATCCTTTTAAAATAGAAATGAATCCCACTGAAGTTTGAGACGTCTAATTTATTGAAAAATGAAAAAACAAAGAAAAGATATAGCATTCCCATGTTTTGCACTGATTTCACAAAGATCCAAATTCACCAGCTTGTTGGATGAAAAGGATTGTTGGAAGTGCAACACTGATTCTCCATCTGTTCTTTCTGTTGCATTATGACTCCATATTGCTCTAGAGTCTACCTTAGTATCTATGCCTCTGAGATAACTCAATCTTAAAATTATCTATAAACAAAAAAAATTATCTATAAACATTTATTTGATTTTATCAGTGAATTAGATATACACATTGTTCTTTGCTATATATTAATTCTTTTATGCTAGTGGACTATATATATTTGCCATATAATTTGGCTTAGTCTATTTTAAATATACTACTAGATTTTTATTGGAAATATTTACTTACTGTACAGCATCAATTTTAGCCTTAAGCCTGTGCCAGTAATTTATGCTGTATGTGAACAGGTTTATCAAGTTAGACACATGAGAATTACTACCCATTCTTTAGCTATTTTAGAGCAGAACATTCTGTCATCAATGACTGTATTCATGTAATGAATTGAAAATAGAGAAAATATGGAATAAGTCTGTGTAAGGTCACCATTTTTACAGAGTCAAACTCTGTAGCACATATTATTTTAATTTTATTTGGGCCATGATCTGAGTTTTCTACTCAGTAGACTGTGGAGAAAAGACCCAAGACATCAAGAGAAAAGATAAAGCTCTGCAAGTAGGCATGCATAAAATCATTAGTCAAACATACTGAATTATCCCTCCATGGTACTTGAGCCTCGAAATGTGTCTGACTCTTATTGCCTGAGATGACGAACCTCATCATGGGAAGGAAAGTGAAGATCAATAACTGTAGGTACCCATGTGTATTCAGAGCAATTTAAAGACACAGGAACATGTGGGAGTCTTCTAATTGTGGTATTTCATGGAAAAAGACAGTTTTCTGTCTTTCAAACAAGTTGCTGCTGACACTTAATTTAATTAGTTTAAACAGTTGAATATTTAAACTTTTTAAGGAATGGGTATTAAACTGTGAGACCTTCTTACATGTAAAACAGGGTGCTCAAGTAAGAAAGTTCACCACTATTCCAGGTGGACCTGTAAGCAAGATATACATGTATATTACAACTTTACTCTCTGTGAACTGAAAGTACTGATTGAACAAATTAAATAATTAGAATCAGGCATTTTCTGCCCCTGCCATTTTTCATGGCTGATTATTTTCTGGAAGACATTTTGGTTTTTGTCTGTTTTGTTGGTTTTCTTCAGTTACTGTTTCTTTTTTCTTATTTTTTCCTTTTTTTTTTGTTTACTGTTTTCATTGTTATGGTTATTGTTGCTACATATTTATTTACTTATATATTTACTCATTTTAAATCTTAAATGCTACCCCTTACCTATTCACCATTCTCAGAGTCTCTTCCCTTCTACTCTGAGCCGATTGGGACCCCTGGTTTTCTGTACACTCTAGCACATCAAATGTCTTCACATCATATCTTCTCCTACTTAGGCAAATCTGTGAAGGGTTTAGACACTTAACAGCTTTAGGGATAGTACTCTTTCTTCATTCTGAGGGACACATATGGGGATGGAGCTTCACATTTGCTACATATGTATCATAGCTCATGATGCAGCTTCTGTATGCTTTTGTTTGGTGCTCAGTCCTTGATAGCTCCCAGTGGTCCAGCTTGCCAGAACATTGGTCTTACTATGAAGTCCCTATCTACTTTAGGGCCCTGAATCATTTCCCCAACTCTTTCATAAGAGTCCCTGAACTCCATCCAATGTTTGGCTGTGGGTCTCTATATCAGTTTCAGCCAGTTGCTGGTTGAAGTCTCTCATAGAGCAGTTGTAACAGGCTCCTGTCTGGATGTCTCACACAGGAACTTGCCTCCTGAGACAGACAGAGACTCAGACTGTTAAGTGGAGTCCAGATCTCTGATTGCAGGTAGTAGTGTGGACTGGAAGCCAGGAAAGGTGATTTGAACAGACATTAGGTTTATTTCATTGACACTGCAGAAAGAACTCTGCTTCTTTGATCCTAGTGTTAGGTAAGATCTCATAAGCTTCTGCCTGTAAGTTCAACTTTTGAGCCAAGATTCTGGGTAGGTTACAGGTTGGGAATCTCTTAAGGAAACAGTCTCAACCAGTGGTTCACAGTCTTTCTAATTCTGTGACACTAATATATTTTATCTTTCTGTGTTCATCCCTAACCATGACAACATTTTGCTCTTATTTCATAACTGATACTTTGCCACTGTTATAAGTTATAACACATAATGTATGGAACATCAGATATACCAGATACATGATATGTGACCCCCACAAAAGGATTGTGACACACAAGTTGAACATCACTGGTGTAAGTGCTATTTTGAAACAAAATGTTTCACAAATGCTTTCTACAATATACATTGACCATTACTTTTCTTGGTCTTTTTTTTTTTCTTTACAAAAGGAGTTCATTGGAAATACAACAGGAAGCTTACTTTCTTCAGATTTATATGAAAAGTGGCTTAGTGTCCCTGATCAGGACTCTCTGCTTGGAAAAATTTCAGCTATACAAAGGTAACGATAGAGTATCTTGGGGAACTGCACAAAGATAAAAGCAATGCATTCCGAAGGTACATAGGCTTGCATTCACAGGACTAGAAACTGGAATGAAGTCCTATTCGGAGAAGTATCCTTTGCTCAGACATGTATAATTACTTCATAAATAGGTGCATTTATCAAGCAAGAGTGTTGTACCATGTCTATAATCCCACCATTTGGGAGTCTTCTACATCATAACCGTCATGATTTGGAAGAAAGCCTATGCTACACAGCTGTGTGCATGTCAGCCTAGAGTATTGGTGTGAGTTCCTGTATGAGATAAATTAAAATAAGCATGTGTGTATAATATCCAAAGGTTATTTGCATCTGAATATTATTAGCCTGGTATTGTGAATATTACACCTGTTAAGTATATGTCATTGATTAGAACATGAAGTATTACTGACTTTGTCTTTCTCAAACATAGCTTCCTAGAGAAGTCTGGGTCAAGTTAATTTTGACTCTTTGCAATCATTTTCCTGTATGATACCCCATACAATTGATTTCTTAGGTAACAGGAGCTTTGGGTTCCCATTTCTACCCAGGACTACAGCAGCTATACCTTATTTATAGCAGAAGAATTTATAACTGCATTTTGTATGGTCACTAGGGGGTTCTCGGCCCCTTATGTTTCAGAATGTCAGAACCATATTACATGGATTCATACTATATTAGATATTAAATCTGTACCATGTTGGCTGGAAAGATGGTTCACTGTTTAACTATACTATATTTCTATACACAAACCACATTTGGACTGTAACCTTTTTCATTTTATTTCCAGAGAACCTGACATATTTCTTTGAGTTCTGTGAGTAGCAGTTATACATATAGCACATAGAAATTCACACATAATTTTTAAAAATGTCACAGAATTTTATAGGGAGAAGTGATTTGCAGAAAATATTTTAGATAATACATTAGCTGTATATGTTTACTTCTCTTGAATTCTAATTATACTATGAGCTAGTCTACAAAACATTTATTCCCTTTTGTCTTTGTATTGAGAGGTTTGTAAGTAACATTATTTGTAAGACAATCAACAGTAAAATACTTTTTTTCTATGTATCATATTCTACTAAAGATGCTACAACAAAACTTCAGCTTGCTCAACTGTCTTAAACGTGTGTTACTAAAAATCAAAACCTCTTCCAAGAATCACCTAGACACCTGTATCTTATCTGTCTGCATAGGACCTTATGTGCTGATAAGTCCGAATCACAAATACTTAGTATATAAGAGTGACCACTCAAAAAAGTTAAGGGGATCTAATTTTTCCCTTTGGGAACAAAAATCATCATTGTGATCCAGGAATTGGGAATAATTCAGAAAGGTCAGTGATGGTAAAGGACACCCTAGAATTGCATTCTTCTGGAGAGGGAGATGAATTGATCTATTTCAGGAAGGATTAGGAAGGGAGAAAATCAAAAAAGGTGTGATGACATAAAGATGTTACTAAATACTTCTGGTAAGTCACCTGTTATGGAAAAAGCCATAGATATCCACAGTGGGAAAACCTCATTTGCTAATATTGCAGAATTAAAGATTTCCTCTGCTCCTTCTCATGAGGAAGGTCCTACATGTAAGAGAAGTTTTAATTAGTCATCAAATAAATGGAAGAATGATATGATTCCCTGATTTCATAAATTTTTAAATATCAGAGCAGCATTGGGACATATAATGATATCAGAATACGGGAAAATATTTGTTGAACAACACTTAACACTTAATATATGTATACACACACATACACATAAATTCATATATGTACATACATATATGTATATAAGACAGAGGGACTCCTCATCGAGTCCCTTTAAGAATTTCAAAATATTACCTGATATATTCTTCACCTTTCTTCCCAAGGTTTATAAGTCATGTAGGATATCTTAGATATGAAATTATATTTAAAAAGATCACTTAAAACAATTATTTTATTTAAAAATCCTTTTACCATAATATGACTGAACCTTGTGCCAACAAGCATTGCTATACTTGTGCAAAAACACTAATGTTGGTTTAATTTCATTTGAGAGATAATCTTGCCAAATGCTTAGCACTTTGTATAAATATTAAGTTGCACAAGATTCATGACAACACATATGTGAAGAATAATAGAGATGATAAAACATACCTGATTTAACTGGTAACACCATTCAAAATCAGATATATTGTTAAATCAAGTAATTCTTTGTGTAGAGTTCAGAAAATACACTGAAAACTAGTCTTATCTGAAATGAGGTGAATCTACCATCTGAGAATGCTTGTTTTATGATGACATTTTTATTTCATTTAGCAGGGACAGTGGAACAATTTCAACATATGATATCACACAGTAGGAACGTCTTCATGATTGAAGACAATTCAAATCATAATATAGATGTTAAGAGATATTAAGGAAAAATGATATTTGCTTCCTGTTATTTTGTTATTAGATGTGGAAGTGTAAGTTACTGGACCTTTTTCTCTTACTGCTTTTAATATTCTTTCTTTGTTTTGTGCATTTGGTGTTTTGATTATTATGTGACGGGAGGTATTTCTTTTTTGGTCTAGTCTATTTGGGGTTCAATAGGCTTCTTGGATATTCATGGGCATCTCTTTCTTTAGGTTAGGGAAGTTTTCTTCTAGAATTTTGTTGAAGATATTTACTGGCCATTTACATTAGAAAACTTCACCCACTTGTATATCTATTATCTTCAGGTTTGTGTGTGCTGGATTCCTGGAATCCATTATGTCCTGGATGTCCTGGATGTCCTGTATGTTTTGAGTTAGGAGCTTTTTGCATTTTATATTTTCTTCAACAGTTGTGTCAATGTTTTCTGTGGTATCTTCTGCAGCAGAGATTCTCTCTTCTATCTCTTGTATTCTGTTGGTGATGCTTGCATCTAAGCCTCCTGATCTCTTTCCTAAGTTTTCTATCTTCAGGGTAATTTCCCTTTGTGAATTCTTTATTGTTTCTACTTCCATTTTTAGAGCCTGGATGGTTTTGTTCAATTCCTTCACCTGTTTGGTTGTGTTTTCTTGTAATTCTTTAAGGGATTTTTGTGTTTCCACTTTAAGGGCTTCTACCTATTTACCTGTGTTCTCTTGTATTTCTTTGATGGAGTTATTTATATACTTGTTAAAGTCCTCTATCATCAACATGAGAAGTGATTTTAAAACAGAATCTTGCTTTTCTGGTGTGATGGGGTATCCAGGACATCACATGGCTTTTTCACTGTGATCATCTCCCTTTGGGTTCACAGAATTATGCCTGTCCTCAATATTTGTTATTCTATGTTCAGTATAAGGAAGTCCTATGAGGGAGTGTACTGAAAAACCAGAAAAAAATTTTTGATTTCACAAAGTGATACATTCAAAAGCTTGATGAATTTGTCATACATCACTTAGCCTTTTCCTCACATTCAGTAAAATGTTGGTTATCTGATTCTTTTTTATATATGAAAATGTCCTTTTAAAAAAAATGACTCCCTAAATGAGTAGAATTTTTCATGTAGGAATTATTAGTGGCTCATTTTCCAGGCTGCTCATGCCAATTTGGTAAAGTGTTTTTCGAAGTTGTAGCAAAATATTAAATCTAAAGACAACTTGTAGAAATTCTCATTTTAGTCACGACAAGAGAATATAGTTCGGGCAGTGGTGGCACACGCCTTTAATCCCAGCACTTGAGAGGCAGACGCAGTCGGATTTCTGAGTTCAAGGCCAGCCTGGTCTACAGAGTGAGTTCCAGGACAGCCCAGGCTACACAAAGAAACCCTGTCTTGAAAAACCAAACAAAATAAAATAAAATAAAATAAAATAAAATAAAATAAAATAAAATAAAATAAAA
>NW_021604597.1:219573-225954 GCF_004785775.1 Grammomys surdaster
AATAAAATAAAATAAAATAAAATAAAATAAAATAAAATAAAATAAAACAAAATTCTAGTTTGACTTGTAGACACATTTGTCAAATTTGCTCATAATTAGACAACTTAATATTTCTTTTTTATTTCTTTTGTTTGTTGATAGGATCACATCTTTGGATATTTTCTTTATTTACATGTCAAATGTTATCCTCTTTCCCAGTTTCACCCCCAGAAACCTCCTATCCCATCCCTCCTCCAATAGCTTCTATGAGAGTGTTCCTCTACCCACACACCCACTCCCATCTCCCTACCCTCCAATTTCCCTACACTAGGATATCAAACCTTCACAGGACTAAGGCCCTCTCCTCCCACTGATGCCCGACAAGGCAATCCTCTGCTACGTATGCGAGTGGAGCCATGAGTTCCTCCATGTGTACTCCTTGGTTGGTGATTGAGTCCCTGGGAGCTCTCAGGGGGTTGGCTGGTTGATATTATTGTTCTTCTTATGGGGTTGCAAAGTGCTTCAGCTCCTTCAGTCCTTTCTCTAACTCCTCCATTGGGGTCCCTGTGCTCAGTCCAATGGTTGGCTGCGAACATCCTCCTCTGTATTTGTCAGGCTCTGGAAGCACCTCTCAGGAGACAGCTGTATCAGGCTCCTGTCAGCATGCACTTCCTGACATCCACAATAGTGTCTGGATTTGGTGACTGCATATGGGATGGATCCCCAGATGGGGCAGTCGTGAATGGCCTTTCCTTCAGTCTCTGCCCCACATTTTGTCTCTGTATTTGCTCCTGTTAGTATTTTGTTCCCCTTTAAAGCCTTTAATTTCTCATATGTAAAATTCATATTTATGAATCTCCTCTGTAATATCATTTAAAATATTTAACAAATTATTTTAGGTGTAACATGCACAATGCAAGTCATAACATGGTTTTACATATAAATACACTTTATTATATTTTAACCTTTATATTTTACAATTACATTCTATACACTGTATCTTTTATGTATTAACATTGGATTTATTTCATATAGTGTTTTAATGTTTTAAGAATCCCATGGCTGGAGAGATGGCTCAGAGGTTTTAAAAGCACTTACTGCTCTTCCAGAGGTACAGAGTTCAATTCCCAACAACCACATGGTGGCTCACAACCATCTGTAACAGCATCTGATGCCCTCTTCTGGTATGTCTAAAGACAGCTACAGTGTACTCATATACATAGAATAAGTAAATATTTTTTAAAAAATTAAAAAAGAATTCCATATGATGAGTGTTGATTATGTTTATCCATATACATCCAATAAACTTCTTCTAATAAGGTATAGTTTTAGGTATACTGAGATAGAATCACAATGCATAAATATCCTTGAAGGTTTGAAAAACATTTCTTGAATTAACTCCTGCTATTCTCAGATAAAGTGGCAGTTCGGTTAGTTGGGGCCCACAGGTATTGAAAGACCCTTCACTTTATCACAACCTCATATCAAAGCTGAAAAACAGTAAGAAAAATTAAAGCTCAAGACTTCATATTGCACAACACTTGTGAGATATTTCTAGAGTAACACAGAACATCTTCCACAGAGTGAATAATGACCAAGCAGTTGAGAGACAGCTCAAAGCTCCATTGTCTAATCTCAAAAACATGTGGAGTGAAAACTGAATGGACTTAAAGTTAGATGTGAGCCACATGGCATTGTCTGAACTCTGAGACCAGAAAGCATTACACATGCGCACATCTGTGTGAAACCATATGCTTTACAGAGCTTTACTGCAGAAGAAACTAGATTCTTTTGATTTGGGGGAATAAAGATGATTCCTTAGTATAGTCATAGACTTTTAACCATCTAGAAAATCCAAGGCCATAAAGAGCAGTGGATAGCAGTGACACATTTGAAAACAAATGTCTTTTCTTAAATAAACTAATATAGTTTGAAACAAACAGGTTTCTCCCAGACCCCTGAAATTTTGCTTCAGATAGTATAATCCATCATCAGGTTTCACAATTCTAACCCACAGACCTACACGCCATGTGGTATTAATCAAAATAAGTCTGACTTTAAGTAAAAGAACAAAAGAAGTCCTTTTCTCTACTTTTAGATTAATTTTCAATGGAATATTCTCTAAGTACTTTCAAGCAACTATTACTGACATAGTGAGAACTATTTTTTAACTATATGCAACATTTTGTGTTAATAATATTAAATAAAGAATATATTAAATAAATGAAATTTTAAGTTTGCAATTTCAAACTGTTTCATGCACAATTTAAAAATAACATTTAACATAAAGTAAAGCATGAAAATTCAGCCCCTTCATATATTTTTCTCCTCTACACTAAGTCATGTAAATTACCTTTAATCTTTTTGAAGTTTATTTTGGGCATCTTCCTTTCTCTTGACACCATGGAGACGAGACAAGACAAGACAAAGCTACACTAATCTAATAAGTTTAGCAAAATAATATGAGGAATTACATATATTATTTCCATTACTCTGAGTTCCTTGATGAAATGGGACTTCCAGAGTGTGTAAAGAGGGATTCATTAGATTAGTTGACGCAATGAGTTTTGCATAGTACAATAACTATCTGCACACTGGAGAGGCTAAGAGCATGATGGATGATCAGAACATGAATGTGCATGCCTTAGAAGACTCAATCTAATGCTGAAGATCTAAAAGATTTACAGAGAATCAGTAGCATCCATTCCATGTTGGAAGGCTGGAGAAGCTGTAGCTTAATGTTGATGGAAGTAAGGCAAGAGGACAACATGGTCAGATTTTGCTGGAACTTCATAAATTGCTATCACAGAAGCTTCCAGTTAGACAGAAGGTCATTCTACTTCAGTGAATTCTCACTATGAACTATAAAGAGATATCCACAGAGATGTGTCTCCTAGGTGATTCTATATTATTGCTTCAAGATGACAGTCAGACTCTGCATCACTTAATCAATGTAAGAATTTTGAATGAAAATCACACACATTTGGTTTCCATTGAAGATGAACAAGATAAAGTTCCACAGCATGAAAAAAAAAAAAAACCACAGTCATGCTTGCCCTAAAATTCACAACATGCTATGTACATTTTGGTTGGTGGAAGCAAATCTCATGGGACTTAGAGAGATTAGAGGATGACTTTCTTCGTCATTATTACCTTCCCCTATTTGGGTTCTGATCCCAGAACCAGGGGATTAAACCAAGGTATTCAGGATTGTCAGTTGGCACCATCATGAACTGAGTCATCTTGTTAACCCATATGTAGTTTTTTAAAACAAAACATATGAGAAACACTTGATATTATATCAAATAGTTCAGTTTAGAAGTTGCAAGTCCACAGAAATATAACATCTGGCATATATGAATCTGTACAAATAAAAAAAAAGCAATGTAAGATTTTAGTGATTGGATCCAAAAATTACCAGCCAGTAAAGATAATTAAGAGTTTAATTTTACACAAGCCACAAACTTTTGAAGTTTGCAAACATTCGGAATAATTTTCTATTAAAGTCATCTAAAATAGATTTAAATTGAGAAGTTTAAATGAAAATGCCCCCCATAGGGTTATATATTTGGTCATTAGTCTGCAGACTGGAAAACATTAAAAGGTGTGTTCAGATTGAAGGACGTGTATTGCTGGGATGTGCCTTGACAACAGGCCCTGTTGCAGGTACTTTCTGCCTGCCTTTCTACCTGTGGATCAGGTGGTAGCTCTCAAATACTGATCAGCATCATGCTTGGCACGCTACTTCACTCTAGGGTAATAATGGACTACCATCCAAAATTGTAAGCAAGCCCTCAATTATATTTTATACAAGTTTTCTTTTTATTAGAGTCTCTTTTATAAAAGTTGCTTTGGTCATAGTGTCTTTTCACAGGAATAGAAGGGTGTCTAAGACACGTTTTCTAGTTAGTGTATTAACTAGTTCTGGGGCCATGAAAAGGGAAAGAATAGGTTTGTTCAGGTAGAGATTTCTCTATCTCAAGCTTTGTATTCAAATATGAAAGTATGGTAACATGTACGTGTGAAGATGCTGTGATGAAGCACATTACATGATAGCCTGAAAATAAAGTTGAAATTCCTTAATTTCTGTGCCCTTAGTAAGACACACAATACAATAGAAAGACAATACAATAGAAAGCACATGCAATTTGTTATATGGAGTTAAATATCAACCTAAGTTAATTTCAGTCACTTCTTGAACATATGCTGTAGGCAATTCCTACCAAAGAGTATCTCTTACAGACAGCTGAAGAGAAGTGTTGTATAATTGAACTCACTCCCTCCTGCTACATGTCTCTGAAGTTGTGCACTGATTTATAATTGGTTGCAATAAATTACTTTTACATATTCGTACTGCCAAACCTTCGCTTGCTTTCCATACTCTGTTCCAATCACAGGCTTCAAATAATATACAATTTCCTATTTATAGAAACACAAGAGAATTGAAGATCCATTCTATATTTCACATATGTTGACCCAGTCAATACAGGATAGTTCCTAAAACTCATGTCAAAGAGTTTATTTTGAAATCTAGACCTCCTAGAAATCCATTTAGACATTTTGTGCTGATTTTTACTATTTCGATAAACCTAAAGAAAATGGAATCTGGGAACTTGTTTAAAAATATCTATAGGTTAAATAGTCCATCTTGGTTTGTTTTGATATTGTTTCAGAAGCCAAACTACCTTAACTAGTAGACTGGAAAATATAAAAGTCCCTGGCAAAATGAAACTAACACACATGTAGCTTGACACCTTTTAATCTATTATTCAGGCAGCTGACAGACTCTCCATAGTCCCCTTATTTTCTAAATATATTTATCAGCAGGAAAAGCTAAAATTACAATGCAACAAAATAATAATAACCATAATTTAGTGGATGATTTCTGCCTCTACAAGTTGAAATCCAGTGAAAAACATTGCTCAAAATTTACTTGCCTGGCAAAGAATTACAGACCACCTCTTGCCCACAGAACAATACTCCTCCCAAGTGAGCACCACACAGTCTCCATCATGAATGGTATACCCTCAGTGGAGCTACTCAATTTTATATGGATACGTGTTTTCCAGAATTACAGACAGCTTTTCCAAAAATAATTAGAAGGAGACCACCCAATGAGAGGTAACAGCAGTGCCTAAACTCAGGAACCAATTCAGACTCCTAAAGATTCTTTAGAGTAAGCAACCATTCATCTACTTCAATGCCAAATTTCGAAATAGGGATTATTTGGATATAGGTACATGTTCCTTCAGGATATTTCAGAAGACACTGAAGTGTAAAACTTTAAGGGTATAGTCAGAGAGTTTTTTAAATGAATTTCCAAAGTCTGACAATTTATTAATGATAAATAAAACCAAACTTAATAAATGCAGGCAATGTCATGTTGACCTCCCACAAGCAGACAGCTTTCTGAGTACTTTAGTAAGTTAACTGCATATCCAAATTACACATAGCCTGCTTTATCTACACAGCTAATTGACATATTTCAGCCTGTATTTAAAATAAATTTCAGATTTCAATAATGGATAACATAATGAGTATAACAGTTTATATAAAAATTGGAAATTCCTAGACTATATCACATATGCTTTAAAAAAAACTTTTCTTAAACACCATCTAGAAAGATTAAGATCATAAATATCAGATAATCAAGAAAATCCATTTGATTTCTCTCAATGTGTCCTTAAGTATTCTAATTGAATTTGTTATTTTAAATATCCAATTGCGACTATAGTCTTATACAGCACTAGAACTCTTGTATTCTCTATCTCAAAATTCCGTGTGTCATTTTAACTATTTCTCGTGTTTTCTTTTCAAATCTGTTTCCTCATTTGCTTTCCCCAGGGTTCTTGTCACAGTTTTATAGATGTTCCAGTCTTCAGATACGTTTGAGTAGCATTTAAAGGCTGTTCACTGGATAGCTATGACTGACTATATTAGGAAGCTTGAAAGGGGAGAGCTCAAATTATATGATTCGCAGTCTACAACTACTTTAAAAGAAGCTTTAAGACAAACTAGCTTCTAGAAGCCTAAGGTTTTATGTGACTTTTCAAGCTCTTCCATGTTTTGTCTAACTGAGTTGAGGTAAACTGGCACTCTGGACAGGCAGTGGGCTTCTGCTTGAACAATCCATCTCATTCAAGTTCGATACAGTTGTTAAGTAAAACAATGAGGCCTCTATTTCCCACTACACGTTATTTTTCTTAATGTATACAGAGCTACTCTGACATCTGAGGAGCCTGTTTGCTTGCTCAGAGCAAAATTTTATGTTCCTGAAACGCTTGGTCCCCTTCGCTAATGATGAAATAATCAATTTCATTTGTTTGATTTCTAGTGTTTCCCTTTACATTCACATATTCTCTCTCTCTCTCTCTCTCTCTCTCTCTCTCTCTCTCTCTCTCA
>NW_021604597.1:226354-331007 GCF_004785775.1 Grammomys surdaster
CCCTCCCTCTCTCTCTCTTTCTCTCTCTCTCTCTCTCTTTCTCTCAGTAGTTTCCACAGAGCCATACGGCAGCTGAGAAGAGCATAGAAGGAGCTGTGTTTTCAGGTCTTAACAAAGGGGCTGTGATGTCACCATGCTCAATGAATGCCTGAAGCTCAGTCATGTATACACTGGCCTTCAGGCCTGTCACTGAAAACTAAAGGGAAGGCCAATGGGGCCACCATGACCTAAACAGAGATTCTAAGTGTTTTTCCAGACCTTGTCATCAGGCCCACATCTTGTTCCCACACATTTGTCCTACCCCTTCCCAGGGCTTGATGCCAAAATCCCATTGGCTCCATCCATGACATATGTTTGGAGATAGAAATATGTGGACAGACAAGAAAAGAACAAGTACATTGTCCTCATTGTTGAAACTTGTATCAGATGGTGCAAGGACCCACACAGAGATGGCAGCACTCCTGTTTCCACAGCTCAGAGTATGGTGTGGAAGAGAAGCTGTACACACAGTAACCTGCTCCTCATTGATTCTGAATGGCTGCTCCTCATTGATTCCGAATGTACATTTAAACAATGTAATACACTATTTACACTTATCTTCTAAGTTATATATTTTGAAATAGACATTCTGTGAAATTTCATAGCACACTGTACACACAAATGTTTACAAACATGCACAAACACACCCCACACACAGACACACACATGGATATACATTCATGCCTGTCCTTTTGTATATTTAGGCTCAATCTTTATTTTAACATTTTCACATGAAAGCTATAAACAAATGCATAAATTGCAAAAACTTTAAGTCATTGTAAAGCAATTACCTATCTGAAGAGATTAGTCTATTTTGCAGGTAATATTTACAACATCAAATTTACATAAAGACAGTGATCAAAATATTTTTAAAGGCTTTAAGGTACAAATATTTCCCCTTATTGACATCACGATCTCACATCATATGCAATCTTATGGCCACATTGTCAGGTGATCAATAGGATGGGACGGTGTAAATATAGATGCTTCTTCTGTGTTCCCTAGTAAGAGGGAAAAATAGACGATAAATTCTGCTTTAATTCCCACTTCTTTCCAAAGTTTTGTTCCCACTAAGACTATGTTATATTAGAATGTATAATTCCTAATACTATATGGCTCGTCAAATTCTTTACTCAGTAATTGACAAAATTGTTATTTAAAAAATCGTTACACACATAGATATTTAGAGTGGGAAAAAAAAGAATAGGTATGCATGGAGGTATTAGCAGAGGATTTAATTATCTGCAATTAGGAAAAGTAAGACATGTAAACAGGAGAAGCCCAGGAAATCTTAACAACAATAATGACGGCTTCTATAAAATTATGTGAAGGGTAAGTCCATCTTAGGAGGCTGTGGCAAGTGGCTTACTACACTGAGTGGACCCAAACACAGAAAAGTAATTACATATTCAATCATTCCCAAGGCTTCTAAAAAAAGGTTTGCATGCTTAAGAATTCAAATTTAATTCAAAGAGGAATAAAAACTCTTGGCTAATAAATATCTGTAATTTATGATAATGTAAAAATGATAAAAATGGTAATTATTCCTTCCATAGATGATAATTATTAAAACCTATATAGAATTCAGCCAGACTAGGAGAAGGTGGTATGTGGTACTTCTTTTACACACACACACACTAAATATACCTGTAAGAAATGTTTTTTAAGGGTAAAGAAAAACACAGATTAAGGCAACAAATGCAGCAAAATACCAACTGTTACACAAAACAGCAGACATAGCTGTAAATACTTTTTAGGTAGAGAAACCCCCAAGGGAATGAAAGTTGCCTAGAATAAGAGAAGGGCAGTACATGATACAGTAGTCAGCTCTTGGGCGATGGAGGCAGTGCAACTAGTAAGAGGGCTCACTATGTAAGCATAAGGTCCCAAGTTCAAAACCTCATCATCAACATGAAAGCCAAGTATATGCCTGTAACTCCAGCACTCTGACTAATAAAGAAGAAGGAGCATTGGAACCTGTTGGCTATTCAACACTGACAGTTGCTCTAGATAAAAGTGTGTTCTAGAGAAAATGAGAGATACTGATACAAATAATAAGTTAGAGAGGCAGAGAAGGTTGTCTTTACTCTGTATTTGATGTGTGCAGGCAGGTCTGTCTATCTGCCTATCTGTCTCTCTCTTTGTCTCTCTCTGTGTCTCTGTTTCTCTCTCTTTGTGCCTCTCTGTCTCTGTCTCTCTCTCTCTCAAACACATATTCAAAACAAATTGTCGATTTTGGAAAAGTCACATGATTTCTTGTTTATATGTTTACAAGCACAGTGACATTCAAGACAAAAAAACTGAAGACAGTTTTGCATAAAGAAATGTATGACTCCCATATTATTAGATGCATCTATAAAGCAGTCCCATACATAAGGCTCAGAGAACATTGTGCAGAAAGGCATATTATCAGATGTAAAAGATCAGTGAGTTTGCTGAGCCTATGTCTCCTAGTAACATCAAAAGTTATACCAATAAAGTTTCACCAATGTGACTCCCCAGACATGACATGGACAGGAACAGTGCACATTTGAAAGTGGATCAAATAAAGCCTATGAGGCTTTAACTACACACTAAAAAGTACAGAATACTCAACAATAATGATAGCAGGGAAAATATTCTTCCCCAGGGAAGAGCAAACCAATTAGTTTTCCAGTGACACATGGTCAGACACAAAACAATGCATGCAAAAAACATGATACAGAGTGAGTACACCATATTTAGAAACATAAATATGCATATATGAATGTATGTATAATAATGAAATAAGAGGCCACCATATATTTGAAAAAGAGCAAGGAGGGGTATATGAGAATGTTTAGAGGGAAGAAAGGCAAGGGAGACATGATGTCTTTATATCATAGCAGCAGAAAAGTATTACGTCACAAAGATTATCACAAAAAATTCTAAGGCAGAGACATGTTACAATGCCTGTTGTCTTATCATTGCCGAATTAAAGTGGGAATTGATTCACAATGATCTGACCATGGGTGCGTACGTGTTTTTACTACTTTTGCTTTATTGTCACTACTTCATATGGCCCAGTTAAAAACATAGTGCTCAATTTTACTTAGAAAAGAGTGGAGAACTCTCTAAATCATGATTACAATAGATCTTTTTTTTTTTTGGCCTTGATCAGATGAAGCCAAAGACACAAGCATTTTCATCTTATTTTAAGGAAACTCTTCATGTATGATGCTCATACATTCATGTCACACTTTGAAAACTGTTATACTTAGAAGTTTACTTCTTACAGGAAACTCATAGGGAATCCATGATTATCAACCTATTAAATTGGACAGACTCCTAACTATTGGAAATCTTTGTTTTCCCTCCCATAACCTCCAATTCCCTTTCCTTCAAAAATGGAGAACTCAAAGTGATTTTCTGCTGGGGTTGAAATCCATCATAATCAAAGAAAAATCATATTCAAAAGAAAAATAAAAGAATATTTCTCAACTGCAAAACAAATGCTTGTGACAGAAAACATACATGAGCATTTTGAAATATACTCAGTCGTAAAAGGACTGCCTTAATGGGACTCAACAAATCCTTGTTTGATCAAGACATTATAATCAAACTCCTATAAGACATATTATGCAAAGGACACATGTTATATATTTTTGTTTTAAGACATCTCTCATATTAAACTATAGATTTCATCAGTACAGGCTGTACTGATACTGTGTTCCAAATCTCATTCACATTGGCTATTAATGCTAGTCAAAATTTGGGGTGAGTTAATTGGTCAATCACTAAACCAACAGCAAGGGGGAAATGTGGAACAGTTTGCTTGGGAATGAAGTTCTATGCTTTTAGTTCCTGATCACAGTCATGTTGGTCAGGACTACATTGGCATGATCTCAAGGCTTAAAGATGTGTTGATCTAAAGACTGCTCATGAATTTCTCTCTCTCTCTCTCTCTCTCTCTCTCTCTCTCTCTCTCTCTCTCTCTCTCTCTCTCCACTCCCTCTCTCTATGCATGTATGTGTGAGAGAGAATATGCATGAGCACACACACATATGAAAATTAATTGCAAATGAAAAAAACACAGTTCCTGACCATAACGTCAAGACTTTTTATTGAAATGCTTTGCTTTCTCTCCAATTTCCTGATGGAATACATCTTTAATATCCTTGAATTTGTGCTTCAGGGAGCATAGAATAGGTAAGAATGCTTTTAAATTAGGTTGTATGCCATGAAATTAGTTTAATTTTATATGAAATGCCATGAAAAACAATATTCATATGAAAATCATTCAAATTAACAAATTCACAATACGTATGAAATCTCAAAACATCCTGACTATATCCTTGGCTCTATTGTACTCAATAAAAATAGGACAAATGGCAACTGCTACTCTCTGATGTACTGTAGTCTATGATGTCATGCATTTAGAGTATATTATGTTGATAACTCTCTTTCTTCCAAGGTACAAATTCAATGACATAAAAAAGTAGCTCACAGAAAAAGGGAAACCTTTCTTTCTCTTGTCTGGCAGATGTAATTACTTCACCATCTAAGGACTGCATGTGGTAAATACTTGATTTGTAGTAACACCACTGATAATTACAGCGTTTTAGGCACACTGAGTAGAGAAAGAACTGCTTATCTGCATAATGTCCTCCTTCTCCAGTGGTCATTTAACAACAGGACAGTGGAGGCTAACTTTAAGTGTCTTTAAAGAAAGGGAAGTTTGTGTTTTTTGAAGGGCAATAGTCTTTTAGCAAGCTGACTTGCAGCACCAAAATAAAGCACTATAAAAATTGGAATAAATGTCTTAAAAGCATTCTGTTATTTGAAACTCAATTTTACATGGTACATTTCTTGTCTAACCCTCACATAACTCTGCAAATATCTGTTGAATTCAAGCTGTCTCAAGGGTAAAAAGTATAAAGTTCAATGTTTCTGTTGGATTTACTTGCGCTCAAAGAGCGTCTGGATTTGTTGGTCATGGCATTCTGTCTTAAAGCCTCAAATGTCTGTCAGGCCCAGTTACACTGGAACAATTCAGCAATTCAAGGTTTCTTTCTCTGTGCAGAAGCATCTGAGTACATGGCTTAACTGGGATTTAACATGAGCATATTACCATTTGTTAAAAACAATAACAAGATAGTTGTACAGCTTTTGCATGAATTATCTCTATCCTATTCATTATAATACTTTTAAAAATGGAAAAATACAGCTTAACACATTTTACTCTGGATTATTTCTTAATAGAGATTTCAAAAGCTCTTCTTGAAAAACATTCTTCACAAGCTGTAGAGATGGCTCAGTGGGCAAACATTCTACAGCATCAGTTAAAGACCCCAGTAGAGATGCTCAGAATATAATTGTGCTCACTGCTTACTGGTGCTGAGGGAAGGTCATAGATTCAAAGGGATCACAGAGAGCCACTATCAGAGATAATCTAGCTCAAGTGAAAATCTTCAGGCTCAAAGTGAAACCCAAATACATCTTGAAATACAACAGAGAAATGAACACACTTCACACATATATACTCACCACACACTTACAAATGAAGACATACACCACCACTACCACCACACAGGAAACATAGCACTCACAAACCACAGTTTTGTTTATATAGTTAATCCAATATTTAATAATGCTGTGATGTCTACTTAAGCTTTGTTCAAATGAAGCTTCTCATGTAACATACACATACACAAATTCAAGCAAGACACGCATGTGCTGTTGACATTTAACACTGACTATACTGCTATTTCATGGGTGATGATATCACTGGCCATGAGTACATCTAAAGGCTAGAGAGAAAAATACATACCCTCTTTTAAAACAAATTTCACCTCAAGAAATCTGCTTTAATGAGTACAAAGACAGACACACAATAAGAGCACGATTATTATTAATCCATTTTCATTTATAGATTTTGTAAAACTCAAGTAAAATTAGACCACAGAACATCTGATGGTAGAGAAGACTATTTCTCATACTAGGTCTTTAGTATCCAACACTTATATGAGAATACATTGTAAAGAAGAAAAGCAGCTATAAGGAAGGGGATACATTTAATTTTTTTCCTGTTTTACTTTTGTCTGATATGAATTACTTTCCTTCTATTTTGGAAATTGGAATTTAACTTTTTTTCCTAAGATGATATATATGAGAGAAAGAAAACAGGGAAACACTGGAAGGACTACACTTTACAGCTATATTTTCACAACATGAGCAATTCTGGATTTTCAATTGTCATGATACAAGTGAACACACATTTGTGTTCACATTTGTGGAGTCATACAACTCATTTAAAGAGAAAAAAGTAGACCTAGACCATCAACCCTAAACTCTAAACCTAGTAGGGAAAGCTCAGGGAAGACACTACAAAACATTGCATGGCAAGAACTTTCTGAAAAACTATGCAACATGGAAATAAATCCCAAGTATTAAATGAGATATCCAAATGGGATTGCATAAAATCCAGAAGTTCTAAACGACAACTGGAACAAGGAGCTGACAGGACACCTGCCATCAAGAAATCAAATATCAGGAAGGTAGAGTGAGAACTCAGTAGTTAAGATCATTAATTGTTACAGGGAACCCAGGTACAATTCCCAGCACCACACAGTGGCTCATAAACCATCTGTATTCCAGTCTCAGATGATCTGAGTCCATCTTTTGGATACAACATATACACATGGTTCACTCATGTACAGCTAGATAAAACAACTATACACATAAAAATAAACGAATCTTACAAGAAAAATGAAAAGATAAAAGAATTGTGAATTGACCAGAGTTGATTGAAAGCATGTTGCCACCTACCCCACAACACACACACACACACACACACACAGACAGACACACACATACACAAAATCAAACATCAGATATTAGAAAAAATGCAGAGAAAAAGGAATTATTGTACACTATGATTGAAAATGTAAATTAGTAAAATTCTCTGAACATTGTCTTAGTTTATTCCTATTATTGTCATTAAAACTCCATGACAAAAAGCAACTTGGCGAGGAAAGGATTCACTTCATCATATACCTTACAGTGTATCACTGAGTAAAGTCAACGCAGGAAACTAGAAGCAGAAACTGCAGAAAAGACTATGGAGGAACTTTTCCTTCTGACTTGTTTTCAGAATTCTTAGCTTCAGGTTCCTACTAGAATTTATTAAGTTTCTCAAGTTCATAGTTACAGCTCCTTCCACACTTCTCCCCCAAAGAACATTGCTTTCAGAGTAATGCCTTAAGATCCTGTGGCCAAGTTTTGCTTCTGTTTGGTTTCTGATGCTAGGATAGAATATCATGATCAAAGGGTTATCCAGTTTATATACCATGATCACAGTCCATCACTGAGGAATGCTAAGACAAGAACTAAAGCAGCACAGGAACTGGGGTATCAAGAATGGAAGTAGAGACTACAGTCTTGCTTTCTGTCTTTCTCTTTAACTGTCCCAGCATGATTTCTTATACAACCCAGACCACCGGCCCAAGACCCTAAATATTAATCATTAATTTGATGCAGGGGTTTTCTCAATTGAGATAGGCTCTTCCAAGATAACTCTAGATTATATCAAGTTGACCAACGCACACACACACACCACTACCTACCACAGATATCAGTAAGAATGTTCCTTAATATTCAAAATATGACTCGTGTTCAGAGTGCCCACCACCTACCCCACAGCTTTGCCTGTTTCCCAGGAGGTCTGCTTGAACCAGGGGCACAGCTGGGACTACACATAGTCATCCAAAAGACATGGAATCCATCCTGCCTTGCCAGAGCCTGATTGCCCAACTGGTCTGCACACCACCACCACTTCCAGCATTGCAGTCCTAACAGACTCCCATCCCCAGGCCTGCCTGCCTCAAAGGATGCCTGTTCTAATCAGGGGCTCAGGAGGCTGGCTCTATCTAGAGACACAGCTCTGTCTGCTTCCCAGGAAGTGTGTTCTAACCCAGACATCGAGCTCCATCTGCCTCCTGGAAGACAGTCTTCAATCCTGGACACCTAGTCCAGTTAACATCAGAGACATCCAAATGGCAAAGTCAAGCATGAGAACATAATAAACAGAACCAGTACAATATGGCATCATCAGAGCCGAGGTCTCTCCTGATAAAGTAAGGCCTAACTATCTTAACACACCTAACCAAGATTCTAACCTTAAACCTCATCTCATGAAGATGACAGAGGCCTTTAAAGAGGATATAAATAATCACCTAAAGAAATACAGGAAAACACAGTCAAACAGATAGAAGCTCCTAAAGAGGAAACAAATAAATACCTTAAGAAATACAGGAAAATAGAATCAAACAGGTGACGGAACTGAACAAAACAGACAATGACCTAAATACAGAAATAGAAACAATAAGGAAATCACAAAGGGAGGCAACCCTGTAGATGGAAAACCTAGGAAAGAGAACAGGAGTTACAGACACAAGTATCATTAACAGAATTCAAGAGATGGAAAAGAGAATCTCAGGGGCACAAGAAATTGTCATATTGGGGGGAAAAAAAACAAGTGAAGATGTTCCTAACAAAACATCCAGGAAATTTGGGACACAATGAAAGGACCAAACCTAAGAATAATAGGAATAGAAAAGAGTAAAGATTCCCAGTTCAAAGGGCCAGAAAACATCATCAACAACATATTAGAAGAAAATTTCCCTAACCTAAAGAAAAAGATGGCCATAACTGTACAAGATATTTATAGAACACCAAATAGATTGGACCAGAAAATAAAATCCTCCTGCCACATAATAATCAAAACACTAAATTCTTAGAACTAAAAAGGAATATTAAAAGCTGTAAGTGGAAAAGGCCAAGTAAGATATAAATGTAAACCTATCATAATTAAACATGACATCATAACAGACACTGTGAAAGCCGGAAGATCCTGGACAGATGTCTTGTAGCCCCTAAGAAACCATGATGCCAGCCCAAACAACTATATCCAGCAAAAGTCCCAATCAACATAGATGGAGGAACCAAGATATCCCTTGCAAACCCAAATTTAAACAATATCTTTCTACTAATACAGCCCTACAGAGGATACAAGAAGGAATACTCCAAAATAAGAATGGTAACTGTACTTAAGAAAACACAAGAAATTAATCATCACAACAACCCCAAAAGAAGAGAATCACATACCTATAGTACCACCTCCAACAACAAAATAACTTGAACTAACAATCATTGGTCATTAATAGCTCTCAACATCAGTGGACTGAAATCTACAAGAAAAGAGCACAGGCTACAGACTACATATTTAAGCATGAATGGCTTCAGCTTGAAACATCTGATGCATTCAAAAATACTCTTCAGTAACAACATAGACACTACATCAGAGAAAAGGGATGAAAAAAAGTTTTTCTAAGCAAATAGGCCCAAGAAATAACTTGAAGTAGCCATTCTAATATCTAATAAACTAGACTATCAACCAAAAGTAATTGAAGGACACTTCATACTTATCAAAGGAAAAAAGTCTATCAAGATGAATCCTCAATTCTCCACATTTATGCCCCAAATGCAGGGCACCCACATTCATAAAAGAAACTTCACTAAAGCTCAAAATACACATTGAACTCAACTCAGCACAATAAGAATTGGAGACTGCAACACCCTCACTTTCACCCACGGACAGGTCACCAAAACAGAAACTAAACAGAGACACAATGAAACTAACAGATGTTATAAACCAAATGGATTTAACAGATTATCTACAGAGTATTTTACCCCAAAACAAAAGAGTATACCTTCTTCTCAGCATTGCACCTAACCTTCTCCAAAATTGACCATATAATCAATTGGGCACAAAACAAGCCTCAACAGATACAAGAAGAATGAAATTACCAATCTGAAATTACTGAAATTTTTGTTCTATCAGATCAACTTCAACAACATCAAAAGCAAGAAAAAGCCCACATGCCCATGGAAACTGAGCAACTCTCTACTCAATGATATCTGGAACAGGAAATAAATAAATAAAAAGATTAAAGACTTTTTATAATTGAATAAAAATAAAGGTACAACATCACAAACTTTTGGGACACAATGAAAGTAGTGTTAAGAGAAAAACTCATAGCACAAACTGCCTTCATAAAGAAATTGGAGAGTGGGGCAGTGGCATCACACACCTTTAGTCCCAGCACTTGGCGGCAGAGGCAGGCAGATTTCTGAGTTCGAGGCCAACCTGGACTACAGAGTGAGTTCCAGGACAGCCAGGGCTACACAGAGAAACCCTGTCTCGAAAAACCAAAAAAAAAAAAGAGAGAAAGAGAGAGAGAAAGAGAGAAGAGAAGAGAAGGAAAGAAAAGAAACTGGAGAAATCTCATGCTAGCAACTTAACAGCACACCTGAAAGCTACAAAACAAAAAGAATCAAACACAGCCAAGAGAAGCAGATGGCCAGAAATAGTCAAACTCTGGGATGAATTAAACCAACTACAAACAAAGAGTAAAATACAAAGAATCAACAAGAGCTGATTCTTTGAGAAAATCAACAACATGAAAAACCCTTAGCCAAAATAACTAAAAGGCACAGAGACAGTATCCAAATTAACAAAACTAGAAATGAAAAGGGAGACATAACAGGAGAAATAGAACAAATTCAAAGAACCATCAGATCTTACCTCAGAAGCCTATACTCCAAAAAACAGGAAAATTGAAATGAAATGGATGTTTTTCTAGACAGATAATGTACCAAAATTAAATCAAGATCAGGTAAATTATCTCAACAGCCCCATATCCCATAAGGAAATAGAAGCACTCATTAAACCTCTCCACTCCCCGAAAAAAGTTCAGGGCCATATGGTTTTAGTACAGAAATTTACAAGACTTTCAAAGTAGAAACAATATCAGTATTTCTCAAAGTATTCCACAAAATAGAAACAGAAGGAATACTTCCTAATTCATTCTAGGAGGCCATAGTGACCCGGATATCTAAACCATGCAAAGATCCAAAAAAGAGATCAGTTTTGCTTATAAAGATCAATACAAATGCTCGATGAAATTCTCAGAAACTGAATTCAAGAACATATCAAAAACATCATTCACTATGATCAAGTAGGCATACCAGAGATGCAGAGATGATTCAATATACAAAAATCCATCAACATAATCCACTATATAAACAAACTCAAAGGAAAAATAAACCACATGATCATTTCATTAGATGCTGAAAAAGCCTTTGACTAAATCAAACACCACTTTGTGTTAAAAAATGTGGAGAGGTCATGAATCCATGGCACATACTTAATCCTAATAAAAGCACTCTATGCAGGCCAATAGTCAATACCAAATTAAATGGAGAACAACTTGAAGTAATCCCACTAAAATCACAGTTAAGACAAGTCTGCCTATTCTATCCCTATCTATTCAACATACTACTTGAAGTTCTAGCTAGAGCAATAAGACAACAAAAGGAAATCAAAGAGATACAAATTGAAAAATAAGAAGTCAAGGCATCACTATTTGTAGATGATATGATCGTAATGATAGTATGTGACCCCCAAAATTCTACTAGAGAACTCCTCTAGCTGATAAACAACTTTAGCAAAGTTGCTGGACATAAAATTAATTCAAAGAAATCATTAGCCCTCCTTTATAGCAAATGATAAACTGGTTGAGAAAGAAATTAAAAAAATAACATTCTTCACAATAGCTACAAATAATATAAAATATCTTGGTGTAACAGTAACCAAGAAAGAGGAAGATCTGTATGAAAAGAACTTCAAATAATGAAAGAAAGAAATCAAAGAAGACCTCAGAAGGTGGAAAAATCTCCCATGTTCATGGATTAACATAGTGAAAATGGCCATTTTACCAAAAACTATACACAGATTCATTGTAATTCCCATCGAAATTCCAGAACAAATTTTTACAGACCTTGTAAGAGCAATTCTCAACTCCAAATGGAAAAACAAAAAAAAAACAGGATAACCAAAACAACTCTGAACAATAAAAGAACTTCTAAAGAAATCATTATCCCTGACCTCAAGCTGTACTATGGAGCAATCATGATAAAGACCAAATGGCATTGGTACAGAAACAGACAGATTGATCAATGGAATAGAATTGAAAGCCTAGAAATAAACCAACACACCTATGGACACTTGATCTTTGACAAAGAAGCCAAAACCATCCAATGGTAAAAAGGTAATTTTCAACAAATGGTACTGGTCTAGCTGGCAGTCTGCATGCAAAGGAATACAAATTGATCTATATTTCTCACCCTGAATACAGCTCAAGTCCAAGTAAATCAAGAACCTCAACATAAAACTGGATGCATTGAATCTAATAGAACAGAAAGTGGGAAAAAAACCTAGAACACATTGGCATAGGAGAAAATTCCCTGAAAAGACCACCAATGGCTCAGGCTCTAAGATCTACAATTGGTAAATGGTACCCCAGGAAAATGAAAAGCTTCTGTAAGGCAAAGGATATCTTCAATAGGATAAAATGGCAGCCTGCAGATTGGGAAAAGGTCTTCATTAACTCTATATCCAACAGAGGGCTAATATCCAAAATATATAAAGAACTCAAGAAGTTATACTCCAACAAACCAAATAACCCAATAAAGAATGTGGTAAAGAGCTAAACAGAATTCTCAACAGAGGAATCAAAAACAGCCAAGAGGCACTTAAAGAAATGTTCAGCATCCTTATTCATCATAGAAATGTAAATCAAAATGACCCTGAAATTCTATCTTAGACCAACCAGAATGGTTAAGATAAAAAACTCAAGCAACAGCACATTCTGGTAAGGATGTGGAGAAAAAGGAACAGTTGTCCGTTGCTGGTGGGATTATATACTTGTTCAAACACTTTGAAAATTAATCTTGCAGTTTCTCAGAAACTTTGAAATGGTTCTACCTGAATACTCAGCTATACCACTCTGGGCATATACACAAAAGATACTCCACCATACCACCAGGGCACATGGTCCACTATGTTCATAGCAGTGTTATTCATAATATCCAGAAACTGTCCCTCAACCTAAGAATAGATACAGAAAATGTGGTTGATTTATACAATGGAATACTATGCAGACAAATGTATGGAGCTTGATAATATCATCCTGAGTTAGGAATCTCAGACCCAAAAAGACATGTATAGTATGCACTCACTTATAGGTGGACATTATCCATAAAATACAGAATAACCATCCTATACTCCACAGACCCAAAAATGTTAAACAACAAGGAAATCCCAAGTGAGGATGATTGATTCTCACTTAGAAGGGGGCAAACAACAGTCTAAAGAGGCAGATGGACAGAGAGGGGACAGGGAATACAGACAGGGTTAGGATCAGATATGGGAAGAGACCAGAGAGAGGCCAAGAAGGCCAGGAGAATGAATGGAAATATGTGTCCCCCCAGGAGTATGGATAGGGAAGGGAGGAATTTCTAGAAAGTCCCAGAGACCTGGTATGGAGGAGGTTCTCAGGACTCAATGCGAGTGACCTTACTCAAAACTCCCAACAGTGGTGATATGGAATCTGAAGAGACCACCCCCAGTAGACAGGACCTCTAGTGGATGAATGGGGACACCAACCCATCTACAAACCTTTCAACTCCAAATCACTCCTGTCTAAAAGTAATGAAGGGACAAAAATAGTCCAGACAATGAAAGAAAGTCCAATCAATGACTGGCCCAACTTGAGATCCCTAACTTGGGTGCGAACCAATCTCTCACACTATACTATGTTGTGTTTTCAGACAGGAACGTAGCATGGCTGTTTTTTGAGAGTCTCTACCCAACAGCTGACTGAGACATATGTAGATAAATACAGCTAAGGATGGGACAGAGGTTGGGGACTCCTACAGAAGGGTTAGGGGAAGGACTGAAGGAACTGAATGCAATGGCAATCCCACAGTAAGACCAACAATGCCAACTAACCCAGAACCCTGGGAGCTCCCAGAGACTGAGCCAACCACCAAAGAGCATACGCAGGCTGGTCGGAGGCCCACCAGCACATATGTAGCAGAGGGCAGCCTTGTCTGTCCTCAGTGGAAGAGGATGACCCTAATCCTATAGAAACTTGATGCCCCTGGGTTTGGGGATACCTAGGGGGTATCCTCTCAGAGATGAAGGGGAAGGGAGATGGAGGAAGAACTCAGGATGTAAATAAATGAAATAATTAATGAAAATTGAAATCACAACTTTAAAACTTCAAAATATAGACTGGGGTATGGCTCCATTGGTCAAGTTCCTATAGGTGACCCTTAGTCTCTAGAGCTACATTATCTAAACATACTAGCGAACGTCTGGGACAGCTGAAGTTGGCAGTTGGAAAGAGGAAGGAAAAAGGTCAGGAGTAAAGTCATACTCCATTACAGAGTGAATGTGAATCAGCCCGAGCTCAGGGAGATTCTGTCTGAAGAAGGAGAAAAGGAAAAACAAGAATACTGTATTATCCCATGTTAAGACTCACAGTTATGGACCTGAAGGATTCAGTCATCATCTGCACAGAGACTACTGAACTATGCTTTGTTTTTCATTTAGTATTGCACTATTCACCATAATCAAGATAAGACTTCAGCCTAGATGTCATCGGAGATGAATGGGTAAAGAAAATCTGATATATGTAGAATATAAATATTAAATCATTAAAAATAAAACCATGTAAAATCATAAGTTTTCTAGAAAATTGATGGGACTACTAGAAATCATTATGCTAAATAAATCTGACTCTGAAAGATAAATATTACCTGTTTCTCTTATGCAGAAGCTAGAAAAAAATAAAACAGTAAAGGTTAAAAGACAGAATGACGCCAAGGACAGAAATAACCACCTCTCTTGCCTTATGGGCCTGAGGGATAGTATACAAATGCAGACACAGGACACGATAGATAACCAAATCAGACATTTGCTCCAGGGAATTTGTCATGAGGCATTGGGAAGTCTTGCTACCAGCCATTCCGGTGTGCTTGGTTTCAGAACTTCCATAGGCGGTCATTGCAGTTACAGGGTCAACTTTTGACATGTGGAAATTCCATCAGTTCTTTGTCTAGAACTACTTTTCACTCAAGTATTTCCTTAGGCAAAATTGTGGATAATCTTTTTCATCTCTCAGGAGTAAACCCATCACCTTAATTTTTTTTCTTGGAGCACATGTTAATTTCCTGTGTAAGGATTACTTTCCTTCTACCCACATTTTTGCTGGTGAATATCAAGGAGACAAAATGGTGAAATGTATTTCTTTAGTCCATGTTTTATTTCCACAAAAACTATGTGATATTATAATTAATTATAGCTCACTGTTATATATGAAAAACATGTGCAGTTTTTATAAAAGATTCTGCATATAAATTTCCATGTCTTTGTTTTTCCCACTGACTCCACTGGCTTTTCCTGAGCAGGATTTAAATGACCTGTTTCCTTATAAATACATGTTCTCATGGACTACCTGCTACCTTTCTCCAGAGCAATTTTATTTGACTACAGTTAGTTAAATATAAAGAAAACATAATTTATAGGTTGGTATCTTGAAATGTACTCTTTTTAAAGGTAGATTCATAATCGACTTACTATGAACAACATTCTTTTCTGTTTTTTTCTCTGAGAACAAAGTTTTCCTCAATGAAAGGAGTCTAAGGCTGTTTAGACAGAGGTAGTACTGTGAAGGGATGACATAAATGCAGTTCAGTGCCAGGCTGTTTTCTAAGTTCTATGTAGAAAAAAAATGAAGTAGGATATTCAAGGCATTTTACAATTCCATTTTTAAAAACCCACTTTAAATACATTTCCCTTCTCCAGTGTCCTGATTTCATACACCATGGTGAAACTGCAAGTCTAGCATCTTAAGTCTCTGTGGCTAGACTGAATTTTTCCCAGCTAGCTGCAGATTCTTTTCTGTTAAAATTCTATTACTCTAAGCTATTTCTTTCAAGGATTGCAGTAACTTTTTCTAAAAACAGATCAGCAGCTTTCAGTATAATCCGACTTCATCTGACTGAGGCAAGGTCCATGTTTGGAAAACCCTGTCACAGAATGTGACAGGAATAGAAAGCCTTTCTCTGGTAGCAAGACAAGAGAGACCCTGAAAGCATGGTTTCCTTCACTGCTTCCTTTCTTGTTCCGTACACATCTTAATATGACTATTTTTGATTTATTCTACATTATATTCAATAACTACTTTAAATGGTAGCTTTGATATTTTACTTAAAGCAAATTAAAAGTATATATTCAATACACAAAATAATACAAAGACAGTTTACTATTGTGCGGGGCGCGCGCGTAATGGTCTCGCCGGCAAAAACATACACACACGCACACACACATACACACCAGAATCCTTCCGTAGAAACACGTTTATTCCCATAAACCAAAATGGTGGTAGAAGACGAGAAGGCGTGGGAAAGCACTGCCTATATACCCCAGAGCGGGGTATTCACCCCCTGATTGGCTGCTTACTCGTAGCGCGCCAAACGCCGTGGGATGGGCTTAGCTTTGGCGGGCTTACCATGGCACATGCGCAGTTTACTTGGTACTAGGAAGAATTACGGGCGACAGCGCCACCTAGCGATGGCGGACTTTGTCAGCTCTCGTGGCGGCTCCCAACATACTATTGTTCAGAAATTATTATATTCAAATAAAATAGGTTCAAAATAAATGTTAAATTCTCTACTAAACTATATGCATTAACAAATACTTACAAACATAGGCCATGCATGTCAGAAGACCATCTGGATGCCTCTGGAGCCAATTCAATTGTTCCTACCACTGAAACAGAACACCAGCTGTAGCCTCGTCTCCCCACTGTTCATGCTTCCTGTGGCTCACAGAGACCATCTATCCCTGGCCTCTTCCACCCCATCACTATATCCCATCCCTCAGCTCAAACAGAAATTTCCTGCTCAATCATAGGCCACACCTCTGAGGTGAGCAGGTACAGCCCAAGAACTTTCTTTAATCTTTCAGTTTCCCTACACCCAATCCTAAGCATTATCTCTTGCTGCTATACTGGGCCATCTTTTCCCTGGCTTCCTCTTACCCCAGTCTCTTACACTGGTCAGCATTTCCCTTGAGCACACTAGTTAAGCAGGCCAAAAGAGGCAATACACAGGCAATATACTCTCTGAAAGTCCAGAGAGGAAACAGAAACCAAGGAACAAAACCATCACCCAAAAAATTACAAAACCAGAAATCAGCATCTAGACACCCCAAGCGCAAATGATGAGATGCCAGGGTAAAAACACAAGCAATAACAGATATGGCAGTGTGTCTCCACTAGAACCCAACAATCTTATCACAGGACCTGATTCCAACATAGCTGAAACACAGGAAAAAGACCTTAAAATAAACTATATGAAGATGATAGAGGTCCTTAAAAAGGAAATGAATAAATCCCTTAAAGAAATCTAAGGAAATACAAACAAACAATTGGAAAAAATGAATAAACCAACTTAAAGAAGGTAAGGGAAAAACAAACAATCGAAAGAAATGAATAAAACTTCTCAAGACCTGAAAACGAAAATAGAAGCAATAAAGACAACATAAACTGAGGGAATTTGGGAAATGAGCTAAACAAACTAATGCTGGTGCTAACTGACATTATAAACCAAATGAATATAACAGATATTTACAAAGCATTCCACCCAACCACAAAAGAATATAGTTTCTTTCCAGAACCTCAAGAATTTTTTTCCAAATTGATCACATATTCAGACAGAAAACAAGTCTCAGTAGATACACGTAAATAAAAATAACTCCACATATTCTATCAGACCACCATGGATTAAAGCTGTAGATCAACAAAAGCAAGAGAAAGATTACATACTCTGTTGCCCTGTTTTGAGACCCATTTCTCCTGGGTTGTCTCATTGAGTATAAATATAATTGGAAGTGGCTAGTATTGCTGTAACATAATATGCCACAGCTAGTTGATATCCAGTGGGGGCCTGCTCTTTTCTAAAAAGAAACAGAGGAGCAGTGGATGGGGTGTAGAAAGGGGAGGGTTAGATAATGACTCTGATGAGTGGTGGAAAAGAAATTCTTAGTCAGGATGAAAAAATGAAGAAAAAAATAATGAAAGAAAGAGAGGCGGAGAGAAGGAGGGAGAGTGGGAGAGAGGAATGGAGAAAGAAAGAAAGAGAGAGAGAGAGAGACAGAGACAGAGACAGAGACAGAGAAGGAGGGAGAGAAGGAGAGAAGGAGGGAGGGAAGGAGAGAAAGAGGGAGGGAGGGAAGGAAGAACGGAGGGAGAGAGGGAGGGAAGATTGCAAATTCACAGAAATTAGACAACTCTCTAGGACAACTCTGTACTGAATGAAAAATGGGTCAAGACATGTATAAAGAAAACTAATGACTTTCTGGGATTTACTGAAAGTGAATAAACAACCTACTCAAACATATGTGACACAATAAATGCTGTGTGGAGAGAAAGGTTCATGGCACTAAGTACATACATAAAAAATAAATTTAAAAAAAAGCTGGAGATATGTCATGCTATCAATTTAACAGCACAGCTAAAAGCTCCAGATCCAAAAGGAAGCACACCCAAGAAGGGTAGACAGCAAAACATAATCAAAGTGAGGGCTGAAATCAATGAAATTGAAACAAAGAAAACAATACAAAGAATCAATGAAACACAGTTGGTTCTTCGAAAAAATTCAACAAGATACACAAACCTTTATAGAAACTAACTAAAAGACAGAGAGAGAATATCCAAATTAATAAACTCAGAAAAGAAAAGGGAATATAACAACAGACACAGAAGAAAAACAGAAAATCATGAGTATTCTTTTAAAAACGTGTATTCTACCAAATTGGAAAATCTTAAAGAACTGGATAATTTCCTCAATAGGTATCACTTTTCAAAGTAAAATCAAGATTAGATATGTTGTGGGAAATATTTTTAGAAAGGCACCATCCTGCGCTAACACCAACTACTCTGTGTCCCCTATGACCTCGCTCCCTCCATGGCTAATCTCTTGTAGCAGCCACTCATCTCAGGGTTCTCTTGTTGGGTATTCTGCTCACATTCCCGGCCCCAGTAAAATCAAAAGTCTAGAGGCTTGTAATTTATCAGTCAGATTTATGTTAGTAAATTTTCAACCCACAAAACACTCAAACAATAAAAACTCAATTGATATAAACACAAGCTACACACCTAGATGGGGCAGACACACACTGCTTATTATTTAATCATCTATCGAAGAAATCCCTAATACTTATGGCTCCCAAGACTGTGTGGTTCTGGCTCCTCTTCCTCTCCTATAGATTCCATCTTATCTCTTCCTCTCCTTACTGTCTTCTCTCTGTCCCTCTGTCCTTGTGTCTAAAATTCTCCTCCCACCTTCCTTTTCCACTTCCCAATCACAGGCTCTCACCTTATCTTGTATCTGTCCTCACCTGCATTTACACAGAAATCCGTATTTCCCCCTTTCTGTCCAGTTAAAAGACTCTTCTATCTCAGATATAAATTGAACACAACTATTACCATTTTGTAATTTATATAGTACAAGACAGACCTAACTAAAAACTATCTTCTCAAATATACGTTCTCAATGTTAAGTAGCCTAGGGTGGCTATGAGACTATAACTAGTCTTTCAACCCTATCAGAAATCTGAAAACCACCAGCATTATCTGAAAATATAGGAAGCCTAACTCAGCTTCCAGAACTGAGACAAATTGTACAGACAGCTGCCTACATATACAGCCCCAGTATGTTAGGAAGTTGGAGCATTAGTCTTCAGCCTCCGGGTCCAGGATATTCTAGCAGACCTTGAAAAACAGGAAATATTAAGGACTAACTTATTCAGTCTCAGCAGAACTCAGCTGTTCTAACCTGTAACTTGTGTCCTCTCAAGGACAGTACAAGTTTGCAGGAGAGATAGGCAATTTCTGCCTAGTGACCACCTAGCCACAATGTATAACCTCACCTGGAGGTAGAGATGCTCAGCTCCTTTTTTGAAGCCACAAATGGGGAGCTTGTTAGGAGCATATTTGTCTTACCAACAAGTGAACTAATAACCATAAATGTCATATTCTGTGGATTTCTGACATTTTTGAAAACCACTATGTATGTAAAGTAATCTGGACTGTTGTCCATTAACTACCCTCAGCTATTTATAATTAAAATATCTGGAAACACCCTCACAACAAACTCAGAGCCATGAATTTGCTATCTGGCCTTAACTCATAAGCTTAAACATCTCAAATCAGTTTATAATGGCATTTAAAGAAGGACTAGGTCCGAGCCTTGTATTTTTAAAATTTTGTATCAGTAGAAGAAATTTATACCAATGAAAACCTTGATTCTGCACCAAAACAAATTCTATACAAATGAAGAATTATAACTTCAACTTAAAGATTTCTACTAAGTGAGATTAAGGCTACACAATCAATTCTAGCTATATCCTCCGGTCAAAATCTAATCATTTTTAAATTTTCCAGTAAGACAATCTTAGAATAACCACCTCCAGCCCCAAAGCCCAGGAAACTCTTCACAACTTCTTCAAGCTGAATATGGGCATTGAGGCATCTTTAAAGGAGGAGGGGAGGCTAAATGGGGGAGTTGGTTGGCCTTAAGAAGGCCACACCAACAACTGTTTTGTTCTCTAATGTCTGTGTCCTGACTGGATTAGGTTGAAAGTCCATATCTCTCTCCTGCCTCTTCTCTTCAGCAATGTAAACAGAACTATAACCTCTAGTAAAATAGTAAAGTCAAACCAGTCATCAAAATCTTTAAGAAAAAAAAAAAAGGTCCAGAGCCAGAATTCTACCAAATTTTCAAAGAAGAGTTAATACTGCTCAAAAGATTCCATAGAAAAAGAAACCAAAAAACAGTGCCCAAGTCATTTTATGAGGTTAGTTATCCTAATACATAAATCTCATATACAATAAAGACAATTACAGACCAATTTCCCTTAGGAACATAGTACAAAAATATTCAATAAAATACTTGCAAACCGAATCCAAGAACACAAACCACCAGGAATGTTTTGGGATCCATTTGACTTCAACATAAATTCAAGGTAACTCAAACACCAGATCAGTGCAGATGAGAAAAATGAATTGTAATAAATCCACACCTGATTGATCAGGGGGGCAGGTAAGACTAAAAAGCTGAACTACAACTCAGAAGGGACTTTGTATAGCATATGTAAAGGAAACAACGATTAAGTTAGAAGAAACACTCCCACCATCCTTCCGTTCCCACCTCCCTGTTCTCAATTCCCCAACACTAGGGAATCCAAACTTTCAGGTACCAAGGCCCTCCACTTCCACTGATACCTGACAAGGCCACCCTCTACTACCTATATAGGTGAAGCCATGAGTCCCTCCCTTTGTGTTCTCAGGCTGGAAGTTTTAGAATGGCTATTTCAGCTTATTTCTTAGGACCATTTGCTTGAAAAATTGTTTTCCAGCCTTTTACTCTAAGATAGTGTTTGTCTTTGTCACTGAGGTGGGTTTCCTGTATGCAGTAGAATGCTCGGTCCTGTTTACATATCCAGTTCTTCAGCCTATGTTTTTTCATCGGGGAATTGAGTCCACTGATGTTAAGAGATATTATGGAGAGAAGATTGTTGCTTCCTATTATTTTTGTTATTAGCAGTGGCACTGTTTGTGTGGCTACCTTCTTTTGGGGTTGTTGGAAGAAGACTACTTTCTTGCTCTTTCTAGGGTATAATTTTCCTCCTTGTATTGGAGCTTTCCACATATTATCCTTTGTAGTGCTGGGTTTGTGGAAAAAAATTGTGTAAATTTGGTTTTGTCATAGAATTTCTTGGTTTCTCCATCTATGGTAATTGAGAGTTTTGCTGGGTATAATAGCCTGGGCTGGCATTTGTGTTCTCTTGGGGTCTGTATGACATCTGTCCAGGATCTTCACGCTTTTATAGTATCTGGTGAGAAGTCTGGTGTTATTCTGGTAGGTCTGCCTTTATATGTTACTTGGCCTTTTTCCCTTACTGCATTTAATATTTTTTCTTTGTTTTGTGCATTTGGAGGATGGTGGGAGTATACTCTCACAGCAATAGGAGGAGGGGAATGGGATAAGGGGATTTAGGAATGGGAAAGGAGATAACATTGAAAGGTAATAAAATAAAATATCCCATAAGAAAAACAGATAATTGTAGTTGAGTAGTCAAGACTTTTTGTCAACAATCTATTATGGGGATTTTGTATAATCCTCAAGGACAAGGTATTGTGGAAGCGACCCATGGAAATTCAAAAAGATTGGTGAGACCTAACTGTTGCTGAGACAAAGAATGATGCCAACCTATGAGCTTACTGAGTTCCCTGACAAGAAATCAATCCAATATTGGAAATAACAGTCTACCTTTGGAAGACTGGGCGTGGACTTTGTCAGAGACATATCTGGAAGCTGGCTGTAGCTCGCTATGATGTTAGGATAGCAAAAGATAATGTTGGGACAGGATCTGGATTTCAAACAAGGGTTAGTGCATGTTTTAAGGCTGTTTTAATTGTCAAGCTAAAATTTATTTTGTCTCTCCTGCAGCATTTATTTTAAGTTGCATTGACTGTATAATTTCAAATTATGTTAGTGTGTTTAAACCTGGCATGTCTGTTACAGGGGTCTATCAACCAGCTTTTGTCTCACTGCCCTAAGTATTAGGAAACCTTGATTCTCTGAAAAAAGCTTGAAAGTACTGGAAGAAGTGAGTTAGGGTTTAAGCAGAAGCAAGAGGATAGCAGGTTTGATTATTGCTGGTATAACAGCTTTAATTTCATTTATTGCTAGCACCAACTGCTTATGCAATAGCATTGACACAAGGAGTTAAGACAACTATTTTTGTTAACCATCTAGCAAAAAAATGTTACTAATGTATTGAGTATACAAAAGGATTTATATAGGTATCAACAACGAATGATGCTCTATAACCCATTCAAATTATATGAAGAAGGTTCAGGGTTCAAGAGTTAGGAGCCATCCCAAATGTCATGACAAATATCATTCGAGTAGTGTTATTTTTGAAATTCAATGACAATTCACTAATGACAATGATTGTCATTATAATTAGAAAAAAGTTTAAAGACACCTGTAGGATATTTGGCATAATCCTAACAACTCTCAGGGTGTATTAACTTTGCATAGTGAGATTATGAACTTAAAGAATGCTGCTCTGTTGACCTTGGATGTTGCAGATAATGCCAATAAAATTATCCATGGCCCAAGCTAAATATTTCCACTTTGGTCAAACCTCAGGAATGGCTTGATCAGACTAGCCCTTCTTGTCCTGGGAATACTTTTATTCCTGCTCATCGTGTTAAAGCTTATCTTTAACAACATCAACATGTTGGCAGCCAAAGTACATGGCTTAAACCTGAAAATGGACTCCCAGACAGAGTTATTAAATGAACAGGCTGGCAAGCCAAGGACAGGTAAGATTCTGCACAGAGCCTTACCAACCTAAGACAGAAGTGCATTGCCTTTGATAATGCATATCCCATGATGGGTAAGGAAGACATTCTTATCAGAACTACCAGAAAAATCCAGATTGGTTCATTGTTATCACCCTGTACAAAGCTCAACTCCATTGGATGGAAGACTTCAATATAACACCAGACTCACTGAATCTGAGAGAAGAGAAAGTAGGGAGTATCCTTGAATGCATTGGCACAGGAGACAGCTTTCCAAGCAGAACACAGTGCAGGCACTAAGATCAATTAATATATGGGATCTTATAAAACTGGCAAGTTTATGTAAGACAAAAGACACTGCCAATATGACAAAATGAAAGCCTATGGACTACAAAGATATTTCCACCAACTCTACATCCAATAGAGGGCTAATATCTAAAATGTATAAAGAACTCAAGACACTAGACATTAACAAACCAAACAATGCAATTAAAAAATGAGCTACAGATCTAAACACAGAATTCTCAATGGAGGGATCTCAAATGGCTATGAAACATTTAAAGAAATGTTTAATATCCTAAGCCGTCATGAAAATGCAAATAAATTCTACATTCAGATTCCATCTTACATTTGTCAGAATGTCTAAAATCAGTAACAGAAGTGACACTTCATGATGGTGACAATATGGAGCAATGGAAATACTCTTCCATTGCTAGATGGAATGCAAACCTTTACAGCCAGTAAAGAAATAAATATAGAAGTTCTTCAGAAAATTGGGAGCTAATCTACCTCAAGACACACCCAGCTATACCAACCCTGGGCATATATTCAAAAGATGTTTCATTCTACCACAAGGATATTTGTACTATTGTGTTCACAGCTGTTTTATTCATAATGGCCAGAGTCTAGTAACAATTTAGATGTTCCTCAACCAAATAATGAATAAAGAAAATGTAGTCTATTTATGTGATAGCAGTTGTTAAAAGAAAATGACACCATAAAATTTGCAGGCAAATGATTGGAACTTGAAAAAAATTATCTTGAGTGAGGCAACCCAGACTTAGAGAAACAAAAATGGTATGTATTCAATTATAAGTGGGTATTAGCTGTTGAGTAAATGAAAATCAAACTACAATCTTTAGAGCCATAAAGGTTCTATAAAGAAGGCTCTGGATGGGGGGATAATGCACTGATCTTCCTAAGAAGAGAAGTTATGTGGATGTACTGGTGACATGTGGGGTGTTGGGGGGGTTCACATAAAGAAAAAAAAACGTTATATAGGAAGTTAACACAAGTTTTCTGATGGCTGCCATTTACATCATTAAAAGCAGGTGCTAAAAATGTTGACCAATTTCATCAAGACTGTATTTAGAAGTATTCCTATTAATATGCTGCAGAGTTCATGTTGTTTCAAGGATTACGAGGCATAATACATCCAGGTGATAGGGATATTTCTTATCTCTTTCTTCTTCTTCCTGCTCATTTTCATAGCCATACCTGCCATTCATTCAGTGCTTGGCAATTCTGCTGTTGCTTCTACATAGTGTTTGTTTATGAATGACATTGTGTTAGATCTGCAAAGCCAACCTCTACTGCAACAGTTATTACTTCTATTTATGAGCAAGAACATTCGAGCCAGTTTAGAGAGCAGACAAACAGTGGTACTGTTTTCTTCCTCCTATGTGTTGTGTCACAATAGTTTGCAGCTGGAATAAACAGCAGCAAAGAAAGTGGAACAGGCACAGAACAGCCCACTGGCACAGGGTCAGTGCATGGTATCTTGAACAACCTGGAGGTGAAGATGCTCAGTAACTTCTTTGAACCAAAGAAACGGGGTGCTGTCAGGAGCAGATACGTCTCAGCACCAAATGATCGAATAACATTAACTGTAACATTCTGGGGATCTCTGACATTTCTGAAAACTATCTATGTGAAGTACATCTGAACTGTTAAGCCTTAACTGCTCTCAGACCTTTCTAATTGAAATAACTTGAAAACACCCTTTTAGTTAACTCAGATCCATGAGTTTGCCATCTGGCCCTTAACTCATATTGCTTAAATATTAAAAAAACAATTTTTAATAGTAGCTATAGAAGGACTGGGTCTAAGCTTTGTATTCTTAAATCTTTGTATCAATAGAAGAAATTTATACCAATGAAAATCTTAAATCTGTATCACAATAAATCAAAAATGAATTCTGTACCAATATCAGAAATTATAACTTTAACTTTGTAACAATTATAAAGATTTCTCACAGTGTAAGATATAGCTATGCAATGTTTTATTCAAGAGTAAATTTGATAACCTATCCCTATTTTTCTATTTCACTAAATTTTATGATATTACTATATCCCCATTCTCTCCCTCTACCCCCCTTACCTAAAAAGTAAGGATAGAGAAGAGGAAAGGAAAGGTAGAAGTCCCCGAGTTTTGGCTCTCTAGTTCCCTCCCTGTTCAAAGCTACATTTGTAAAGCATCCCTTAAAATGAGAACATATCTATAATTCGTAATATAACCAGAACCATCCCAACATAAGGGACTGGGACTAGAATCTCCTTTTGTCTGCTTCCAGCTGTTCCTTGAGTTCCTGTATTCTCTGTTCAAGGTATTGCCTCCACATTTTAATTTTTTCTTTATATTGCGACTCTTATATTCTGCTACTTTATTATTCTCCAAGTCTTGCTTCCAGTCCTCAGTATTTTGTCTCTGCTACTCTGTCTGATCTCTGAATTGCTGCATCCTTTGTTCTAGCATCTTCCCCAACCCTGTCTCCCAACTTCATTTTCATCTTTCTGCCTCTTATTCTGATCTATAATTTCCTGTGTCTTCAATTCTAGTCTTTCCTCTAAGCCAGGTTGCCAAATCTTAATTTTTTCTTTTTGTTGTTCATGTTGCTCTAGAATTTCCTGTATCTTCTGTTCTAGGCCTGCCTTCCATAATCTTAACTTCTCTTTATGTTGTAATTCTGGTATTGCAGCATCTGCCTTATTTTGATTTGCTAGCTTTAGTAAATTATCCTCTAGACTTTGCTTCCAAATTTTATCTCTATCTCCTTGCTGTTCAGTCTGATCCATGAATCGCTGAATCTTTTTTTCTAGTGTCTCTTCTAGTTCCTGTCTCCAACCTTTATTTTCCTCTGTCTATTGCTTATCTTGACCTATATAATCCCGAACCTCCAATTCTCGCATTACCTGTAATCTCTTTTCTAAGGCAAGGTATTTTTTTTTTTTATCTAGGGCCTCGTCTTTTGAGAAGACATAGTAGATCAAGAGAATAAATATTGCAATACCAGTAAATGACAAGATGTCTATTTCCTTTAAATCCATCCCTGTCAAACCATTCAGAACATCATCCCTTAAAGCTCAAAAGGTTTTTATTGTGTTTCTCATCTTTAAGTATCAGTGTATGATGCTTATTACCTGATCCGGAGCCCTTTGTGCCTTCGTCTCCCTCTGCTGTTCGATTCAGTCTAGCTGTCCATGTCCTGTATAGATACAGGGGAGATGGAGAAGCGAACTCAGATAGGCTCACTTGTGCCTAGAGTCCCCAACAGTTCACTTGTCTGTCCAAGTCCAGCTTCGGCTGTGGTGCTGCCCCTGGCCAAATTTGTCTGCCTGGGGCTTGGGGAGGGAGCTTCTCTGCAGTTCTCTGTAGGCCCCTCAGACCCAGTCAGCTTTTAATTCACACACTGCCAGCAGCCGGGAGGGGGGGGGAAGGGGGGCGGGGGATGGGGGGCGGTGATCTTTTATCTCAGGTTAGTTGAGTTCTAATAGATACGTTGGGACTCCATTTTGTTGTGGTAAATCTCCAACCCCAACAAGTCCATTCAAGGAAAACGCGACTTTGTTGTGGTGACTCCCCAACCCCAATAAGCCCATTCAAGGAAAATGCAACTTTGTTGTGGTGACTTTCCAACCCCAATAAGGCCAAGCAAGGAAAACGGCAAATCAGTTGTATATTTATAAACTGCACGGCCTATATTGAGCAGATATGCCCCTACATCATTTTCTTCCCCAGCTATAAAATCCCTACTACTTACCGTTTCTCCAGGCCATGAGCTTCTGCTCCATCTTTCTTCCAACAGCTCTCCCTCCGTCCCCCTAAGAGTCTCTTCCAACTGCTCCTCCTCCCCTCGTCTTCCTGTCTTGCGCGGAAACCCCGCCTCCACATTTTAGCCCAGCGATTGGCTATTTGTCACCTTTCTTAGCCAATCAGATAATTAAGGGTAATTCCTTTACAACCCAATCAATATTCGCGGTGCTTCAGAAGTCAGAAAGCCAGACCAGTGACTTGTGGCAATGAGTATTTACATTAATAGCCATCTAAGCAAAAAATATACTGAGAGACTATGCCACAGTTTCCAGTGCCTCTGTGATGAATGAATTTGTGATGGAGGGATGGGAAGGATGGCAGAATGAAGTGGTGCATACACAATGGAGAGAGACTAAACCTTATTTATATGTGAGGCCTGAACTACTATCAGAGGCTGTGTTAATATACATGGAATGTACCTCAGGCGATGTTTGCGTCCATGGTCTGTGCTGCCGCTAGGAGCCATGTCTGGGGCCCTGATCCTGCCCCAACCTTCAGCAAGAGGCTGGCAGAGTTTAAGCTCATGGAGGCCTAAGTTATTACCAGTGCCCTTGCAGATGCCTGTGGTCTGTGTTGCTGGCAGAAGTCACGCTGATGTCTATGGTTCATGCTGCCACCAAGGGCCATGTTCAAATCCTGTTGAAGCTAGGGACCAGGTTGATGTTCTTGGCCTGTTTTACCATTGAAAGTTATATGGATGTTTGTGGCATGTGCTGTTCCCAGATACTATGTGGAAGTTCATGATCTCTGCTCCTGCTGACTATAAAGGACAAAGAAGCTTCTTTTGAAGTGGTACTAATAGACTGATAGCTGAGAAAGAGAGATATAGAAGGCTTTGGGTAACAACCCTAACCCAAAGTAACAACGTGTTTAAGTTAAGAGCCTATTGAAAAGAACTTTTAAAATTCTGATGAAGGATGACACTAAGTTTTCTGTACATAAATATAACTATAAAATTTTTTAAAAAGGATGATGACATAGCTAGATCTCAACAATAAATAACTACTAGAGAAGAGGTTGTGGAAAAGATTAACTTTTCTTTCTTTTTCTTCTTTTCATTAATTTGTTTTTATTCACTTTTCATCCCAGTTACAGCTCCCTCTGTCCTGTATCCTAGTCCCACCCTCACTAATATTTTCCCCTGGTATCCCCTCCCCTTCTCCTCAGAGAAGAGGAAGCTCCCTTTGGATATCACCCTGCCTTAGGACATCAAGTTGCATCAGGATTAAATGCATCCTTTCCCACTGAGGTCTAACCTTGCAGTTCAGCTCAGGAAAGTCCAATGTCAGGCAACAGAGTCAGAGACATCCTCTCCTCCAATTGTTAGGAGACCCACAAGAAGATAGAGCTGCACATTTGCTACAGATGTGTAGTGGACCTAGGTCCAGGGCTTTCATGGTCTCTGGTTGAAAGATTGTGGTTAGTTGATCCTTTTCTGGATCAACCTCTGTGATCCCTTATGAGCCGAGGTTAATTGACTCTGTAGGTTTTCTTGTAGGGCTCTTGACCCCTCCATCTCACTCAATCATATCTGCTACTCTTCCACATGGCTTGCTGAGATCCACCTGATGTTGGGAATGGGCAGGAATATTCAGTTTAGACCACCCCACACCCCACCCCCGCCCAGCAATTTCCTACCAGTTGGGTCCACCTGGGGCACACCCAGAAGAGGTGAGCAGCATCCTGTTCCCTGAGATGCATTGTCAGGCTCTGTTATCCTCTCTGAGGAGTCCTGCTATCATCAGGAACATTCAAGGAACACCAGTACAACTGGATGGCTAAACGACAGCATAAGAACAAAATCAACAAGAGCCAATGTAATATGGCACCAACAGAGCCCAGCGATCCTCCAACTGCAAACCCTGGATATCCTAATACAGCCAAAGCACAAAAGATGACCTTAAATAAAATTTTATAAAGATGGTAGAGGCCTTTAAAAAAGGAAATAAACAAGTCCCTTAAAGAAATACAGGAAAATATAATCAAACAGGTGAAGGAAGTAAAGAAAATGGGCCAAGAACTGAAAATGGAAATTAAAGCAATAAAAAAGCACAAACTGAGGCAATCCTCGAGAAGGAACACCTGGGAAGGACAACAGGAATTACAGATGCAAGCATTGCCAACAGAATACAAGAGATGTAAGAGACCATCTCAGATATAGAAGATGTGACTGAAGAGATAGATATACTCATCAAAAAAAAATGCTAAATCTAAAAATTTCATGACACAAAATATCCAAGAAATATGAGATATTATTAAAAGTCCAAACTTAAGAATAATGGGAATAGATGACAATTCTCAATTACAAGGCCCAGAATATATTTTAAACAAAACTATAGAAGAAAATTTCCTCAACATATAGAAAGATATACCTAACTACATATAAGAAGCTTACAGAACATGAACTAGATTGGACAAAAAAAAGAAAATCCTTCTACTACATAATAATCAAAACACTAAATGTACAGAACAAAAAGAATATTGAAACTGGCAATGGAAAAAAAGCCAAGTAACATATCAAGCCCTATTAGAATTACACCAGAATTCCTAACAGAAGCTCTGAAAGTCAGAAGGGCCTGGGCAGGTGTCTGGCAGACTCTAAGAGACTGTAGATCCAGCCCAGACTATGGAACCCACTAAAACTTTCATCTACCATGGATGGAAAAAAAGCAAAGCTATTCCATGACAAAAGAAATTTAAACAATTTCTATCCACAAATCATGCCTAGAGAAGATACTAGAAGGAAAACTCCAATCCAAGGAGGCTAATTATACACAAGAAAAGCAAGACAATAAATAACTCCATATTAGCAAGCCAAGGGAAGGGAAGCATACACACACACACACACACACACACATGCACACACACATGCACACACACATGCACACGCGCAAACATACTACCATCACCAATGTCAAAATAACAGAAATTAACAATTCCTGGGCATTAATATCTCTTAACATCAATGAATTCAATTCCCTAATTTAAACTCACACACACACACACACACACACACACACACACACACACATACACATACACACATTAACAGAATAGATGCAAAACAGGATCCTTCATTCTTCTGCATACAAGAAACATTTCTAGGTAAAAAAGATAGACATTACCTCAGGGTAAACACTCTTCTTAAAGGGGCTGGCCATTGGGAGTTTGACCTTGCTCTAGTGACTGTATGTTCAAAAGAAATTGGGCTTGTTTTTGTTGTTGTTGTAGTCGTTGTTTTTCTTGTTGTTTTACCTTTGTGTTGTGGTGACAAGGGTAAAATGGCAAACCTGGGAGGACTTGGAAGTAAAGGATGCATTATATGAAATCTCAAATAACCTATAAAATATTATGTTGAAATATTATATTAAAAAATAATATTGTCATGGCAGAGTAAATTACTTTGCTTGAGGTTAAAAATATGGCACTGGATTTTATCAGTAAGGATTTTATTATACAGAAGCAGGAAGTAAACTGGATTTCTGAGGAAAAAATAGTGCTTACTTGTTAAGATTAAAGAAGGACTCTGAACTCAAAAATAAGAAAGAAAAGAAACAAAGAAATAAAGGAGAAAGATAGAAAGAAAGAAAGAAAGAAAGAAAGAAAGAAAGAAAGAAAGAAAGAAAGAAAGAAAGAGGAACATATACCATAGCAAATACTTTTTTCTCTAGAAGTTAGCAATTATTTTAGTTTACATGGATTGAGCTTTACAATATAAAGTGCGAAAATATGTTGATATTATGAGTTTTTTAAATAGTCTAGAATTCTGGAAAGCAGAGACATAAGATACTGTTATGAACTTCACAGACTTCTTCAAAATTGGTTTTCTGTGTCACTGATGGTGTTTTACAGAATGAATGAGAATCACAGTTCTGAGAAAGACTAATCAATTGTCAGTAGTTTTAAACATGGTATTAAAATAAAAATTAAGAATCCAGGAATATTTAGAAAATCAAACTCAATAATTCTTCCATTCAAATTAGAAGTTACAATATATATGTTAGATCACTAAACATTTGCAAACTTGTCAGAAACAAAATATATTTAAATTCTCTGCAATGTACAAGAGGTCCCTGAATAAACACATACAACACATGCATAGAGAGAGGGAGAGAGAGAGAGGGAGAGAGAGAGAGAGAGAGAGAGAGAGAGAGAGAGAGAGAGAGAATAAACAAAATACACCACAAACGACATATCACTAGATAACAGGGTCAACTGGGAGATTCAAATATTCTAACTTACATAAATTTAAAGAAACAATATTTTAGAGAATACATAAAGAACGGAAAAACAAGTCCAAAAAGTTGAGCAGCCAAGTCCATTATTCTATGCTTACAGATAATATTCTTTCCATAATCATAGTGGCAAAAAAGCTGACCAGCTTTGAACCAGAATTGTAGCAGTAAAGTGTGTTTTGTTGATGATGGGAATGATCAAGTCAAGAGTTCATAGAGCTTGGTCCATATGACACAGCAGACTGGGTGTATATGGGATTGGAGGTAAGAAAATGTGTAAATGCATCTTAGGGCAGACCTCAGTGAAAGAAGAAGGATGCAGGAATCTGAGTTTAGAGTTGGGTTCATCCATTCAAAGAAGTAGTAGTCTATTATCAAGTATCTTCTATCCTCTGGCTGAGGACCACTGTGTTGTGTGCCTTGGTGCAGATATGACCTAGAAGAGAGGGTGCAGTTTACTCTCATGAACAGAAAACCAAGACTGAAAGCGGAGAAAAATAAAAATTGCCATAAATATTCTCTTATGTATCACATTTGTGACAAAACTAATCAACAGGGATCTCACATAATACATTTAATGTAAAAATCAAATTCCAGTGTTTTATTTGCTGATAAACTGGTTCATATGAAGACTGCGAGCTGAGAGTAGATATGATTCATTTCAGGCTCATTTATGAATTCAAAGAAGTGTAAGAAATATTTTTAATACACAAGCCTGTGATTGGTATACCTAATGTTCATTTAATGTAAACTAAGTTTACATTTTGATATGAGATTACATGTCAACCATAAACTCTCAGTTCCTTGTCAAAAGCCTAGGAGGATGAAAACAACAGAGAGGATCCAGTCTGAGATTAAATGATGTGGTACCTGTGTGAGGTGTGCTTAAAATGTGAGTCTACTACCATCACATAAGAGTGTTAAGCAGAACAAATGGACAATTCAACAGTCATTAAAATCCAAACGGACAAATGGCAAGGCCAGTGAACATCAGACACCTTACAACGTTGGCCAATCCAGAGCTAGAGTGATGGAGTAACCATAGAGAATGGAGTGACTTCAAAACTGGAGAAACATATCTCACAAGTATAGAGCTATACAAAGTCCTATTTTCCAATCTTAGTGGACTGTTGCCTTTGTAAGTTCAACATGTTGTCAAAGGAGGACTCTGGGTCTGTAATTCACTCTAACCTCCACAGAACAGAAAGGTAACTGCTTAAGCCATGTCCACCATGGTAGGATTTGATTCCACCTACTCTGGGCATCATTTTTATTTTTTTCACTAAAACTAAGAAATTCTGCAATGTTTAAGATACTAAACAGAAAGCCTGGAACCCAATAAGAAGCCTATTTTTGTAGTTCCAATGTATGGGAACAATCCTAAAACACAAATCCCTCCTTACATCCAATAAATACTTTGTAACCAGAGGAAGCTGGCCTGAAAGAATCTTTCTGTGTGTATTGCTAACACAGCAATTCAACCATAACACTTTGGAAGTATGTACTTTATCCATTAGGAATTACCAGATGCATCAATTCAGACACCTTGAGGTGACATTAAATCTCTCAGGGGAAGAATACATGCACGTAGAAGCTAAGTTGAAACTGGAGTCACATGGTGACTAATTGTGTCACAAGTTTTGGTTACTATAATCATGTATTCATTAGACATTATCTAAGTTGGTTTTTTACAAAATTGTTTCTTTACATGACACAAGCAGACACATCAATAGGCTTTGAGTAAAGCAGATTTTTCAATATTATATTTTCTTCATCTAGCCAACTGAGGATTTCACAGAGATATTCATTGAGTCAGCCTAAGGCTCATAATTTTTTAATAGTTTTATAAATTGTGATAGTCCATTCACATGAAAACTTAATAAATCCTTTATTATTATTGGACTGTTGAGGCTTTATAATCTTTCCATTTTTCTATGATTATAAAAACACTGTGTGGAGATCCTACACAGGCTATCTTCTTGTCTGTCAACTGTTTTGTGAAGTGTAAAAAAAAGTGTATCCTCAAACTGAGCTCTAAAGTTAACAGTGTTTCTGTAGAATGCCTTATTTTGCCAGGACAACAGCTTAGTGGCTTTTTTGAGCTTCTGCTCCAGAAGGCTGTATCTAGTAATACATGATATGCTTTGCTGCTACACAAGTCTGACAATATTTAAGTGTTTTTTTCTCTTTCCCAAAGCATACTAGACACCAAAGCATGGAAAATATGGTATTTCATACCTATGTTTCACTATAGAGTTCATATCAAGAAATATCAATTTTAATCAATTACTCAACTCATTTTCCTACAATTTCTGGACTCATTTTTCTACTTCAGCATTTATATCAAAATTATGACTTGTATTATTAAAACTGTATTGCCTATGATAGGCTGTCTTGATATATCTGTTCCATTGTGGAATTGTTTAAAAGTTAAAGCAGGATGTTTATGAGTCCTATAATAACCTGGGCTACATAGAGAGGACTTATCAGATAGATAGATTGATAGATAGATAGATAGATAGATAGATAGATAGATAGATGATAGATACCTTTCATCAATTAACATGTAAGCAACAATTGACATTATCAATTATCTCTGAGTGAAAGTTTTCACTTTGGTCAACACTTACTCAATTGTCCATCTCTTAGCAAATCTCTTCTCAGTACTTGGCATATTTTACTTAACAGTGTCTTCTGAGATCATCTATAATGACAAAATGTAAGAATATCATTATTTTAAAAAAACTGAATAATTCGTTTGCATGTGTGTGACTTTTAGTTCACTGATCCATTAACAAGCAAATATTTCTCCTGTACTATGAATAGTGCTGTCATGCAGGGGTCTATTCCACATACTGGTTTAGGTTTCTCCCTGAAACTGAGGTTAGACAAGATTTGACCACAATTAGTTCTGGGTACTGAACCAGAGTTCTTTGCAAGAATAACAAGTACTCTTAACCACTTAGTGATCTCTCTGAACACCTGAATTTATCTTTTTAATAATCTCTAAGTTTAAAATGTTTCCCACTTCCTGAACTGAGTTAATTTAACTTGGGATATAATATTTCAACTTATTCTGTAGCTCACTGAGTTCATAAACAACAGTTATGTAATAAACCACAGATTCAAAAATTTTTTTAAATTTTTTGTCTTGTATATTTTATTATATATGCAGATCTGCTAAATACTCAGCAGTAGATCCTGTCAGATAGCCAGAACAAGGAAGGCTCTCTGCTGGCAATCTACCTCAGGTCAGGTACCCTGTCGTTCTCCAGAGCTTAAGACTTCAGTGCTGATTTAAGTCCCAGTCCACAACTAAATCAACACATTAACTGCACTAAGGATATGTGTGAGCTGAAAGAAACACAGGATTAGGCATAGTGAACTGCACATTTTGCTTGCATCAGAGCCACAGTGCAAATAGTGAATAGTGTGCGTGAGTTTCACGTAGCTTCTTTGATGGGTGGCAGGAAGCAGTGCTGTAACCCGCTGGAGTGTCTCCAGGACGCACTGCTTCTCTGGTTCTTCCTTCTTGGACTCATTTCAGTTTGTAATCAGCCAGGGAGGCCTTGATGGCATCTTCCGCCAGCATGGGGCAGTGCAGTTTCACAGGCAGCAGGCAAAGCTCCTTGGGGATGTCTGTGTTTTTGATGGTCAGGGCTTCCTCTTCCATTTTTGCCTTTACCCACTCGATGGCTAAAGGAGCTGGAATCAATGGCGGAGCCCCAGCCAAAGGTTTTAAATCTGTCATCCACAATCTTCCCCCTTTTCATCCACCTGGATGTGCAATTTCATGATGTCACCACATGCCAGGGCCCCCACCAATCCGGTTCCATCATTTTTAGATGTCTTGTCAAGGGACTTCACGTTCCTTGGGTTTTCATAATGATCCACAACCTTCTTGTGGTAGAGCCTGGCTGGAGCTGACAGTTCACGAGTGGGCATGAGCAAGCTCTGGCCGACACCGCCCGCCTCAGACTGCCCACTCTAACCACTGCCATCTTGCTGGCTTGCACCTGCCTCGACCTCTCAAAAATATTTTATTAAGAATAAACACTTGCTTTTTTAAGGGGACATGAAAAAATTTTTTCTATTTAAATTCAGATTAGCTAATTCACGAACTTTTTCTCATTCTGGCTTTCTTACTACAAGAGAAAATATGGTGAATTGTGATTAAGACAATTATGATTCAAAACTCTGAAATAATCACTTCCCAGTCTTTTTTTAAAAAAACAAAAAACAAAAAAACAGAGCTTGTAATAATGAAAAAGGCCAGAGTTTTGTAACCAATCACTTATTTTCTTTTAAAAACACATAGGCACATTAACTTTTTGCTTTTTACACCATCTAGAATCTATAGAACAGTACCACATTGTGGAGAGTAGGAAAGAAAGTAAGGCTGCAAACGGGGCAAGAGTCACCCACAGAGGACTAATCACGATAATAGTTATTCTTGACAACTATAGGTCAGGGAGTCACTGGACGGCATCATTTGACCAACACGGCATGGAGAGGGTGTGTGTGTGTGTGTGTGTGTGTGTGTGTGTGTGTGTGTGTGTGTACAGCACAGGGAAAGGGTTTGAAAAGAAAAGTAACAAGTTTCACCCTATTTCCCTCCTAAATACTCTTCATTGATACAAGCTTCTGTGTGAATCCAGAAATCCCACATAATGAATCTTCACAACGTAAGAAAGCTTCAAGGGTTTTGGTTTTTTGCAACTGAAATAGGAGTGGTTTACAATTTTATCTTAATAGTTCAAAACAATAATAAGGTCACAAGCAGGCCTTCTCCCTGTCCACGGCATAGGACACAACACAACTAGTGTTGCCAGGGGCACCAGGAGAAGTGCAGGCAACAACTTTAGAGAGAGCGTCGGAGAGACAGTGAGGCGGGACCCTGCCCTTTCACACGCGTTCACATCTGTCCAGCAGTGCAGCCGGCTGCCTTCTGCCTGGTGGTGGTTCAATGGACAGGAGTCAAGTGGAAATTAAGTTCAAAGGTACACAAGATGAGACTCAATCAACAGGCACTGACTCCAAGGTAAACAAAAGAAGCCTTGCTTCACAGCTCTAAGGTATAGGAGCATCCTATAACATAATGTACTGTTCAAACATGTAGAATAGGGGGAAAACTGCAAAAATTTTATCATTCTTTTATGCAAGTGTGTCTTCATTATTTTTTTTTACAATTTCAATATGAAGAATAAGAAATTCATCCCAAACCAAACAATTCCATGATGAAGTGATTATACAAAACAATTAAAGCTGTTACGAAAAAAGGGAACTGGTCTCTGCACTTCTGCAAATAATCACATTTTAAAGTCAAACTACTACTCAGAACAACATTGAGTAAAGTTATAAAACCCATATCAGGATCAAATATAGGAAAGCAAGGAGTGAAGACCAAAGATCAAATATTAGGTTATATAGTGTAACTCAATCTACATGGTATTAATTTATACCTTTATACAAAATGGACATTTTTGAAAAGTAAAAATTATGCCTTTAACAGAAAAGATTGGTATAGTATCATAAATTACATTGGATTTGAATCAAATTGAAGCACTAGGCTGATTGACTTTTAAAAAGTATTACAACATATATTAGGCCTCTTGATATCTGTCATTCAAACACAGAGTGCTATGCATTATTTTCAAGTTCTCCCTCCTCTGCTAACACATATGTACAGAATTCTATGCATTCTAAGTTAATTCTAAGTAATACTATCTTATAGAGGTAAATTGTAAAATGCATTTCCTTTTTATCCAATACTGATATATACTATATAGTAAGTTGCTTTAATTGTATTCTTAATTAAGTTTGAGAATAATAAATTATATTAATATTTGTTAATGATAGCAAAGCATATATAATTTTCAGATGAATAGATATATTGACTATCAGTTTATACATAAGTAGATAAATAAAAATATGATATATAGGTAGGTAGATAAATGATAGGTAGATAGATGATAGAAGATAAATAGAAAAAGAAAGAAGTAAGGAAAGATAGATAGATAGATAGATAGATAGATAGATAGATAAGTGCACTGCATATGTGCACAAATTTAAAAACAAGTAAACTCAAGACTCATCTAAGATCATATGCTCACGGTCAATTAGGAATGCTAATAATAAGCCTCTGAAGATTATTTCAACTAATTTGATATAGTTCATTAATTTTGAGACTAACTAAAATACTAAGTGATGACATTAATATTTTCCTCTTAATAGTAAAATAATTGCTAAAATCTTTAAAGCTGAAAAATTGCATTCATTTAGATTGTAAAGAAAGCAAGACTAATGTGAGAGACCTAGAGTTAGAAACAGGCTCTGTCCTCTTTAAATCTTACAATTGTTAATTATACTGTTTCAATATTTCTTCTTCAAGAGAAAGATTATTAATTACACAATAACGTTTCATACGTGGATTAATGATGCTATTAATAATTCATTGCCAGTTTTTTGTCTATTAAATTTGGCATGCAATATATGCACATCTTATTCAATACAATATCAGAGAATTGACAGAGAAGCTGGCCAATTACATCACAATTTTCTAACAATTGCAATAAAATTTCTTATAATTATTTTTTTGTAAATAAATAATAAAGTTATAAGCCATGTCCATATTATACACGGTATTATGTATTTCTGCTTTGAAATTTACTCTTTGAATTGAAAAATAGGAAAACTGATAGCTTTGTGGTGGTATCCCTGAAGAAAGAGTTTACTGAGTCTAAAGCAAATGGGAGCTATAAAGAGAAGCCTAACTTTAAAAAAAGTTCAGGTGTAAATGACATCAGCACGTATTTATTAATTAAACTAAAAGGAATTAATTAATTCATCTGTTCATTGATTAATTTTACATTAGTTTTAGGCCAAGTTAAAACAATGTGTTAAATTAGTCAAGTGTACAAATTACTAAAATAATGGACCTTGCATGAGTCTACTCCTGTTTAGGTAGAAAGGTTTATTTAAAATAATCAACATTATTCTTCCATGGTTACAATCATGGTATATTTAATCAGTTCCAAACTCTGTATCTGTTTTTGTACATTTTTCTTATTGACTTCCATTTATCATTGTCTTTATAAGGTTGGGCATAGTAGTGCACACTTTTAATTCCAATACTCACAAAGCAGACACAGGCAGATTTCTTGAGTTTGAGGCCAGCCTGACCTACAGAGTGAGGTCAAGGATAGTCAGAGCTACACATAGAAAACTTGACCAGAAAAAAATGGAAAAATGCTTTTTATAAAATTATAAAATAAATTTCTTATTGTATTTGTATTTCAAATGTGAAGTTTCATCTCCCATGATTTCTTTTGCAGTGTTATCCCTCTATTTGTTGATCATCCCTTATGCCTTACACAAGAGAAACAGCAAATGAAACACTGAGTGTTTCATTCACATTATTTATGCAAGAAGTGGTTTCTCAAGGTGAACTTAATGCAAATACGAATGTCTCTATTTTTAATAAGATATCTGACTTTGGATTTTCAAAAGGTAATTTCTAAAGTTTTACACTGAGCTATTAAAAGTTCAAGGATGTAACTTCAAAACATTTCTAATGTTGTTTTTTTTTTTATTCCTCCTGCCTTCTTGGCCAGTTCACAGCAGTAAGAAGACAAGGTTTGCAAGGGATACAAATAGCCTGTTGTCTGGATTGCATGAGAGAATCAACATTTCAACAGGCTTTGGCAGAGGAGCAGCAGCATCAATGTTTCAAGAACATATCAAGATAACGGTAGAAGCTGCTCATTAGTAGTCAATACGCCTTAGTGCTAAACATGAGAAGCTGCAACCTGCAAACAATCAACCATACTTGTGCGAAGGTCAAACTATTAAGCATCCTTTCCCCTTGAACAACACAGGAAATGAAGGGACAGTTTGTCTTTTTCCATCTGACTCACAGATGTCACACACTGTGAAAGGTGGGGTTCAATGAAAACTTTATGGCTCATTTGTCTTGAAACACATTTAAATTACGGTGTGATTAAAAGGCCAAGTAGATGTTATAAACATGTTTTTAAAATACACATTCACATATATATTAAGCCCTAAAGTTAATGTTGTATCAATGCCATGAACAAATAATACCCAATAATTCTTTTAGTGAGGACAAATTTCTAATCAAAAAAGTTTAGATTTGATTTTATTATTCAAGGATACGTGGGCTTACATAGTGATTCTGCTAAGGACTAGATATAGTAATAGTCTTGGTAAGTCCAAGATTTCAATCGCTTATTCTGAAATTCTACTGCACTATTTGCTTCAATTGAATGTGGAACTGATAAAAAGATAAGTCCATAATTGATATTTAATACTATGTTACCTTCATATAAGATTTCATATAAGCTAGAAAAGATAAACAACAACAAAGCTTGATTTGAGAATTGAGAAATGCCAATATATGTTTTTAAATAATGTTCATACAACACAAACCCTACAGAAAACCTGCATCCAACTTTCATCCATCTATATAGTTTTCCCATCCTGCCTAGCCTATATGTTAACACAAAACTGGTTAATAACACAGTGTGCAACATCAGACTCTTCTGAATTCTTTAGGCTAAAAAAGGGATTATTGAATCTTCTTTCCTTACTATTCTTCCGATGAAACAAAGATTCCCAAATTTATCTAGAGTGTATACACATATAACATCATATTTTTTTCTGATGATCAGCTAAGAGGGAAAGTTTGCAAGTTCAGAGAATACTGCTGAACCAAGCATCCTGTGGTCTCACCTACGGCCTTATAGGCATCCAAATGCATTTTCTCAATATCATGTAGGGAGCTATGGACCTTGCCTGTAGTTTTGGGTCAGGTGTCTATGCTAAGAGCCCTTGAGTTCAGCAAACACAGCTTTACTATGAGATACAGCTTTCTTTTTAAACATAAAATTACACTGAATTATGTTCCCATTGGAGTTTACCTATAGGTGTAATGGTCAAAAATTAAAATGGAGAGGAAAAGCTAGAAAAGATGAACAACAACAAAGCTTGTGTTTTTCTTTTCCTGTATTTTTAAACAATAGGAAACAATCTTAAAGATGATTTTCTTATGTACCCTGCGTTCTTCATTGTTCACTAATGGGCAACAGATTTGCTAAACATGATGGATATCCCTAAAACAGCATCAAAATTTCCATTATCATGCTTAAATTGAAAGCATTTAAAATGCAATGCCTCCAAACTAAATCTGAAATTGTTTCAACCTGCACAGCTAAAAAGATGCTTGTCACATTTTTTTTCACACTTCAAGCAGCCATGATCTCTGTTCAGACAGAACTACAATTTCTGGGGAAAATGGAGGGCAAGTTAGTGTGTTTTAGGGCAAGGGTGTGGATCAAACATATCAAAATTTCTCATCAAATTATTAGCACAGTGGCAAAATGCTAGTAGGTGATAAGATAGCTCAGAGACTTAAATTGTTCACCATGAAAGTTTGAGGAACTGAGTTCAGGCCTGGTACCTTATAAAGTAAGAAAATAATCAAATCTGGATGTTGTCACAAACGCCAAGAACATGTCATGGCATGACCATAAGAGCAAACACATACATGCACACACACACATACAAACACATGCAAACACACAAGAATGTGTATATATACATGTGCAAAAGCAAATTTACACACAATAATAAAGCAATGGATTAAAAATGATATACAATTTCCATTTTTCATAAAATACATATTTAACCTACCAACAGATTAATATTCGCAACCACTTCTTTATATTTCCCATATATCTTCTCATTTTTAGAAACAATATCTTTATACAATATATTTTGAAAATGTTTCTTCTATCCTATCTCCTTCCAGATCCTTCCTACCTACCCAATTAATGTTCTCTCAATTTTCCTCCTCCCACACCTTTGTGTATGCATCTCTCTGTCTCTCTATCTGTGTGTGTGTTTCTTTTTCAAAACAAACCAAAAACAAAATACACACACACAACCACACACACACACACAAACACACTGAGTAAACCAAAAACAAAAGTGAGAAGCAAATCATACTTCAAAAACAGAATCAAAACAAACAGGAAAAAGACCACTAAGATAATATATGGCAAAGTGAAAAAAAATATACATACTTACATGAAAACAAAACCAAATACAACAGAGAGTCCATGCTAATGTTGGACAAGTAATCCTGGGCATGAGGCCCTCTCTGGATACTGCTTAGTATACACAGTGGTGCTCTATTGTAGAAACCTAAATTTTCCCTTTAAGCAGGTACAGCTTGAAAAATGCCTCTTTGTTAGGAATGGAGGCCCATGTCTACTTCCTCATCTCAGTGCTGGGACTTTCTCTAACTTGAACATATGCAGTCTGTGTGCATGCTGCACTCTGGAAGATATTGCTTCCCTAAAGTCATCCATCACCTCTGGTTTTTACAACCTTCTTCCTCCTCTTTCCCATATAGCCTTCAGGGGAGAAGTTTCAAGAAGATAATCACATTTAGACCTCCAAAACCTCTCCCACTCTCCATATTGTCCACTTGTGGAAGAGTGGCATATACATTTTAGAGCTGTTTACAGCATTCTTGTTTCCAACACACCCACTTGGTAATGCAAAAAAAAATGGAATAATTACCAAGGTTCTCTGAAATAATTTCATAGGGCTAACTTTTTGAGGTTAGAGATGTTAGATCTTAAAAGCAAACTCAAAATCAATAACACCATTTGATTTTTGTCATGTCTGTTGATTTGTAGAATTCTTATAGAGACAACAACTTTGTGCTCTGCTCTGTGAACATGTAAAAAGTTAGAAATATTGATCTCAGTTACTTGAAAAGAACAGATGAAAATCCATGAAAATCTTTCAACTGTTTTAATTGGCTTTCGTATAGGAGTTAGCCAATTGTCCCTTTTCTTTGCAAGCATAGATTATATCTTTGTCTAGGAGCGGCAAATGTTCACTCAGCAATCAACTGACATGACATGAGTAACAAAAAGACCCGAGGTTTTGTTTTCCAGTTTTCTTTGGCTAATCAGGATACATTTATACTGGAAAATATTCTGAATAAAATACTTTTTCATCAAAGCATGAGTTTGGAGCAGCTGGCTTTCATGGTACACACCTGCAAGGTATTATGGAATGATGTGTTTTTAAAGGAGTACTTCAAAATCCTATATTCACTTTGTGCTTCCCAGCTCAAACTCGCACTCTGCCTGCTGTGTGTGTTCAGCAGGCCCTGCTTACTGTCTCCCTGACCCTGGTTGCCTAGCTACAAAATCCTCTTTGTGATTTGTGAGATGCTCATCCTGATTGAGAGCAATGGATTTATTTATTTTCCTAAAGTAAACTTAAGGGAGTTTCTATTTCAGAGAGGAACATTCTAAAACCAGTAAACCCTGCCAAATTTAGAACATGTAGTTTTTATAGAGAAAACTTATCAACTGGAGCTTTTTTCCTCTTCCAAATTCTTTCTGTTCAATAGGGACAATATTTTCCTTATAGTTCTACAAAAAAAAAATCTTCACGTAGCTCCTTAAAAAAAATAAGGCTAGATTATAAAATCAAGTTTAAATATAAAACTACATTACAAAAATGTAGTATGTTTTAAGTGGATCAACAATTGACCATCTCTGTAGCTTTCTCATTGTTTCTATAAATGAATTTGAGAGAAAATACATTGTAAGTAAATTGTCATGTTAAAATTTTTCAAATAATGTGTCTTCTGTTTTGTTAATTAAGACAGTTCAGTTCATTTCAGTTTTCAAGTCCCATAACTCTGTGCTAGAGTCCAAACAAATTGCTTATCAAACAACTATTTATAGAAATCATTTATCTAAGTTTTTCTAAGTCATGTTTTTTTTCCATTAACAAATTCATGTGGCGTATATGCACACTTACATGATGAGTTCTGTGGAACACAAACACACTAATATGGTAATGACTGTTGATTACAAGAGTGTGGGTGGAATAACTCTGAAGATTTCTTAAAGAGAAGCCAACTGGCAAGCATCACGGTCCAGTTATGAAATAACTAGCCCATTATGTCATAGGCCCTGCTGGCTTCTCTGACACTTGAGCATGTACACCCACTGAAGTCAGTATAATTGGTACCAGCTGTTTAACTGTTGCTCTTTTTCTTTTAAATTTGGACGGGAGCCAACCTGACTTAAAAGCAATGATTCTAAAAAGAGCCTGAGGACTCCTGCCAATGTATATGTATGTTTTTCTTTCAAACCGTCTTGCTGGAGTAGTTCATTCCAAGGCCATGATGGATAAAAGACAGTAACACAGATGCATGAGAAATAGTCTGTTTAGCTGCTAAGAGTCAGCTTGACAGAAGAAAGCCAAAATGTGTGAAACAAACATCTCATTTTTCCACTCTTTTCTCTACTAAGCAACAGTTTCCACTCACTGGTATGACCAGTGATTTGTTTTTATCCTCCAGATTTTTCCGTAACAAAGTTTTATAGCAAATGTGAATAATGGGTTCCTGGTCTTTTTTTTTTTAACTTACTTTTATTTGTATTCCATTTAAAATTTAAATACAAAATTAAATACAACACATGAGACAGACAGACAGAAAGAGGGAGAGAAGATTTAGAGGTTAATTTCACTCACTTTTCTTTTACATCTTAAAAATAATGCGTGTTCTGTGCATTATATCATGTTTTAAAGTATAAAACATATATAAAAGTTAAATAAAATTAATAAAAATATTTGTTTACACACGAACATATTTAACACATAAATGTTAAAATCTGACATTCAGTTACATGTAATAATAATACATGAATATATTTTTTTGAGTAAAGTCATAATCTTTAACTTCAACATGACATACTGTAATTACCTTTAAAAGTTTGTTCACAGCTTCATAATTGTACATATTGAAGCTGAGTCATTTTATAGCCCCTTACCTTCTCTCATCCCATTCACTCTGACCAAGGCCCATACTCTCAACTAGTCCCCTTCCCACTGTTATATCTTCGCTCCTTGTGTATGTACCCCACTGAATTTAATTACATTGTGTACATGATCATGGTTAGAAGGTTATATAAAGTATCAATGAGCATACCACTGAAGAAAATGAAAATCCCTTTTCCTATTGATGATAACTCCTGATAGTCCTTCAGGGAAGGATTTAGGAATCTCTCCTCTATCAATGCCAGACAGTTGACAGGCCCATTTTGGTGTAGATCTTATGCAGGAATATATAGGTATAATTGAATTCTCTCTCTCTCTCTCTCTCTCTCTCTCTCTCTCTCTCTCTCTCTCTCTCTCTTTTCTAGGACATTAAAAAAACATTTAACAGTCTTCAGACACAAGAAGAGGGCATCATGTAATTGCTGAGACTTGAACTCAGGACCTCTGGAAGAGTAGTCAGTGCTCTTAACACCTGAGGTTAAGAGCACTCCAGCCCCCATTGAATTCTTGAGTGCAATTGATGTACTATGCTGGAATGTCCTCTTTGTGGCCTATCTCTCCATCCTCTGACTTTTCTATGATGTTATAAAAGCCTTGGACAGCATAAATAGGTACGGGTTCCTGATCTTAAAAATGTAGTTTCTTCCTGATTTATTTTTTTATCAAGTCATTGAAGAAAAATTGATTTTGACTACCCAGCAAATATGAAACAATATACTTCCCCTAATCCCTAAAGTAATAGACACATAAAGGATCATGTACCTGATGCCCTTGATATAGTATGAGAAGTTTATTCAAAGATCCAAAAGGAGTTAGTTACAAGAAAATGCATATTGACATTGATCTTCTCAACTACTACTGAAAACAACTATTTTGTAAAACATAATAATTCAAACTGTAAAATTCCAAGTATTAAAGGTATGATAAAGCATTAAACTGAATGTATATATATATATATATATATATATATATATATGAATTACATAGCAACAGGATGATCACTTAAGTGTAAATGTTGAAAATCACAGACCTAAGCAGAAAATCATGGAAATAATGAAAACATTTTCAGAGTCTATCTGAGAAAAGAAAGGAATGTTAAAAATATTATGAAGAAAAAAATCAAGGTTTTATAATGGTGAAATTGAAGAAAACCAGGATGTTACTCCATTCCATATATTAAGTGACACACGTCATACTCATTCAACAAATGTTTATAACACACATGATACATAGTATACCCATGGTGGAAAACAAAAGCTTATCCAAACATTATTTATATCCCTTCTAGGGAGAGGAGAAATTGAAATTACCACCAGGTAACACTCACTAGTGTGGTTGGATTTCATCCCAGAACAACACCAAAAAAGTGTTTTTCAATTATAACTCATCAGAATCAAGTCTATCTGTGCTAATAGACCATTATAACCTTCTCTTCCACGTAGGGAGCAACAACATAATTCAATTCTTTGTCTTAGGAGTAAGCTTTCTCTTATTTATAACTAAAATAGTTTTTGATTTTGTCTAGGTACTCATCTCATTGATATTTTGTGGGTATATCAGTCCTATCATGTTGAGGAGATGCTATCTAGCAGCAGCCTTCCTGGTCCTCTGACTCTGACAATCTTTCTGCTCCCTCTCCTGCATTGTTTCTGAAGATTAAATATGATGATTGCACCATAGATGTCGCAATTAGGGTGGGGAAACCTGATTATGCCAAATAAATCTAAATGCCACAAAAGATTCTGAAAATATTCTTTTGCAGCAGTGATTGGATTTTAGAAACAAACTAACTCATATTTTCAAGGCCAAAGCTTGAGTCATTAATGCTTGTTCATTTTTAAATGCCTTAGCTTGGTTTATTCAGATTGATAATGATATACATGAAAATTTATGGTTAATCAGTGTTTGATTTGTATTCATCTTTAGGAAATGGTAACACAATGGTTAATGCTAAATATTTTGACAGCTTTTCCACTTAAAATACATTTGATGCCTTTTAGCTAAATATTGATCCAATGTAAAAAATGTAAAGTTTTATACCACATCAGATGCCTGCATTGCCAGACAAGAACCTTGTAGAATCCATGTTTGTATTTTGCTGCAGCAGTGATGTTGCAGTTCTAGATGTTATAAAACCTTCCTTGCCTTTTGCTATGCGGTCTTGTACAGAGTAGATGTGGAATTAATATTTGTTGATAGGTAACATGATAAACAATTGGGCAAATAATAATCTCAAGAACCTAGTCTTTGATTTCTGCTTTCCTGACACAAAGTAAAAGAACAGTAGAGAAACTTCGAAAAGAAGTCTAAGAGACCTATAATACAGGTGTCTTTCTGGTTACAAGGAATCTTTATTATTATGGTTAGCTTACAAGTATAATACATCATCTTCAATAAGCTGAAATATGAATAGTTGAGACCTAATTAGCCACAGGCTATTGTTACTTCTCTGATTTTGCTTAAAGTGTTGCTTGAGAAAACACTGTCATTTTAAACTCTAGAAAATACACTGGAAGGAAATACCTCTACTGTAGTTTTAACAATTGGAAGGGAAACAGAAATATGAAAATTAGATTCTATCATTAATATGTTGAAATATTTGAAAACCATGCCCGCACTATTTCATACAATCAAAATTCGACTTCCAACTGAAATGGTTATTTGAGGAATAAGAATATATGTTAGTTTGTTTTCAGAAGGTGATTTTAAAGTTTTCATTGTTCTCATGATGCAATGACACACTGTCCATGTTTAGATGTAACCCATAGCTTTACCTCTCTTGATCAAATATCTTGCACAAAATATTGATAGTGATTCTTATCATAGGTTATTACAGTGGTTTATGAGATACCAGTAAAAATAATTCTATGTTTGTGGTTATTAGAATATGAGGAGCTGTACTCAAGGGTCACAGCCTTAGGAAGGCTGGGAACCACTGAATTAGTATTTATAAAGAGCACTGTAAAATTTGCATAGGTGGATCGTCATTAGAGAAAGCCTGACCTCGGACCCGGGTAAGACTTCAGTTTACAGTATGGCCCTGCTTCTTTTTAATCACTAGGCACATTCACGAACTAGGCATGTATTCATTGACTTTTATATTTTAAAAAGTCTATAAAAATTTCAAGATAAATATTTAGAGATTTGAAGGTTATAACTATTTCTTATATACATTTTATCTCACGAACTTTAGAATTAAAAAAAGACCTCTCACATTTGCCTTAACTAGATAGTATGAGATATAGTTTTAAAATGCCAATAAAATAGTATAAATGGGACTTGAAAGCAAAAGGGATGTTATTGTGTAGAAGAAAGGAAACGACTGCTTTGGAGAAGAAAGAGGTTTTTGGAGGTAAGCAAGGCAAGAGGATCAACCAAAATATGTTATAAAAATCCATCATGAAACTTATTACTTCGTATACTAAGTTTTAAATTTTCTCTCATGTATGCAACACACACACACACACACACACACACAAGTTTTTACACTTTGTAACTATTTAATAATTTTCTATTACAAGATATTCGGGGGAGTTTACCCTCCCAATCCAGGAGCAGGTCAATTTTGGGGGCAATTTAGAAGTCTTCTTTTAGAAGCAGCTTTTTGATGTACTTTACGGATTCATCAAGGACTTCTGGGCTTTAAACTAGGATTTTAAGGAAAAGTGGAACTCCTTTGGAACCGAGACTCATGAATAATATAAGTGATGGAGTTAGATTGTGCCATTTTTAGCCCCCAAATAGTCTGTGTTTTAAATAGTTCTAAGATTGATTTTCTTTTTTTTTGCACAATTCAGATATTTGCAAGAAAATACATTTTTCCAAATTGTCTGTGTAATGGAATAAATAGACTCTATAAAATGTCCGTTTAGAGGACAATGCTGCTTTGAAATTTTAAATTTAGACAGTGTAGGTCAAAGAGATTATTTATAGTCATATTTTATACTCATTTCAGCAAAAAGGAAGGAATTTCTATCAAGATTTTGCAAAGTGGTATCCAGATTTTTGGATGTCCTACTGTTTATTAGAGATCTCTAAGTTCATCTACAGGTGAATCTTTATATTTTTTAAAAAAGGACCAAGAAAGTCATAACAGTCATAACACAGTAGCACAGTCATAACAGTAAAGCCTTACAATCCAGAGGTCCTGAGTTCAAATCCTTTGAATCTACATAAAACAAGCCCGGTGAGGAGAAACAACTTGTAATCCTAGACCACTGAGGGTGGAGTCAGGCAGATCCCTAGGACTTGGTGGCCTTGTATACTAATTGACGAGCACCAGGATAAGCAGAGAACCCATCTCAAAGGCCCACATACATGGCCATGTGGTTGACTCTGGTCTTCACATTTAGATGCACATATGTGCATACATGCCCATCCACATTCTTAGGAACATCTACACATGCATATGCACTTAAAAAGATTCATAACTTTTCAGAGGCTACTCTCACTCGTGCGGTCTGTGGCCATTTGTGACAGTGTGTCTTCTTCAGGCTGTAATGTGGCTTTGTTCCAACACTCATCTTGCTTCTGTTAAGAAAAAGAAATATTCAAGACAACATACCTTTTCTCATGATCTTCTAACTCTTCTATCTTATTTTGCCTTTCTTAACCCAACTTTAATAGTCTTCTATGATTTAAGCTTCTGAATTTTTGATGCTGTAACAGTTAACAGTAAGCCAGTACTTCTGAGTTTCCCTGACTCCCACTGTGAGCAAGAACTGGGCATTTGGCCAATAAAGAAATTGTTAGTTATAAATCCCCAAAACAGAATAAACTACATCTTAGATTGTTTTTCCATTTTCTTTTTCTACTGCCTTCAACTGAGGGGTACAAAAATGACATTGTGAAATTAAGTCCAAATGTTTGTACAATACTCAACAAAGTGAGGGCTATTCCTATAGAGCTTGTAAATTTAGCTAAAACTGGACAACTGTAATTTGGGAAATTTATTTCCATGGAAAATTAGAGCTTTTCTCTAAACTCTTGTTAATTATACATCTCAGAAAGGACTTCTCCATCTCCTGAGGACTGCCAGGAACAGTGGAAGTTCTGAGTCACAGCTCCCTTTTAAAGTCACAGTTTAGGTATGTGGTGATCTTGCTGCTTCTTTTATCAAATAATTGAGATTCATAGTGAATAATGTATGAAGATATTTTATTACTGAAATAAAAACCAATGAAGTGTTATTTTCTTTTTTTATTGGATATTTTATTTACATTTCATATGTTATCCCCTTACCCCATCCCCCACCCACCCGGGAACCCCCCATCCCCTTACCCCTCCTCCTTCTTCTCCATGGATGTAACCCCTCCTACCCTCTCCACTCCCACTTCCCCACCCTCAAAATTCCCACCCCGTGGGGCGTCCAGCCTTCATGAGGTCAAGGATCTCATCTTCCACCTGTGCCCAGCAGGGCCCTCCACTCTTACATATTCAGCTGAAGCCCTGGATCCCTCCATAAGTGCTCCCAGGCTGGTGGTTAGGAACCTGGGAGCTGTGGTTGGTTGGTATTGTTGCTCTCCTCAAGGTGCCACAAACCCTTTCAGCTCCTTCAGTCTTCACTCTAACTCCTCCATTGAGAACCTCATGATCAGTTCAATGGCTAGTTGTGAGCATCTGCCTCTGAATATGTCTAACTCTTGAAGGCCTCTGAGGAGACATCCATATCAGGCCCTTATCGGCATGCACTTCCTGACTTCCACATAAGCATCTACCTTTGGTGACTGCACATGGGATGGATACTCAGGTGGAAAGGTCTTCAAATGGCCCCTCCTTCAGTTTCTGTCCCTCACTTTGTCTCCATATTTGCTCCCTTGAGTATTTTGTTGCTCCTTCTAAGAAGAACTGAATCACCCCCACTTGGTCTTCCTTTTTTATGAGCTTCATGTGGCCTGTGAGTTGCATCTTGGGCATTTCAAGGTTCTGGGCTAATATCCGATAATCAGTGAGTGAATACCATGTGTGTTCTTTTGTGATTGGCTTACTTCACTCAGGATGATAATTTCTAGTTCCATCCATTTACCTAGGAACCTCTCGAATTCATTGTTTTTAATAGCTGAGTAATACTCCATTGTGTAAATATACCACATTTTTTGAATCCATTCCTCAGTTGAAGGACATCTGGGTTCTTTCCAGCTCCTGGCTATTATAAATAAGGCTGCTATGAACATAGTTGAGCATATGTCCTTGTTATATGTTCGAGCATCTTCTGGGTATATGCCTAGGAGTGGTATAGCTAGATCCTCAGGTAATGCTATGTCCAATTTTCTGAGGAACCGCCACACTGATTTCCAAAGTGGTTCCACCATCTTGCAGTCCCACCAACAATGGAGGAGTGTTCCTCTTTCTCCACACCCTAGCCAGCATCTACTATCACCTGAGTTCTTAAACTTAGCCATTCTGACTGGTGTGAGATGGAATCTCAGAGTTGTTTTGATTTTCATTTCCCTGATGACTAAGGACACTGAACATTTCTTTAGGTGCTTCTCGGCCATTCGAGTTTCTTCCATTGAAAATTCTTTGTTAAGCTCTATACCCCATTTTTTAATAGGGTAATTTGGTTGTCTGGAGTCTAATTTCTTGAGTTCTTTGTATATATTGGATATTAGCCCTCTATCAGATGTAGGTCCCAGTAGTCACAGTCATATACCATTTTATATAAACATAATTAAAATTGAAAAAAAATATTAAAAATGATAAAAACAGAATACCAAGAGTCTCCATTCTAGATATCATAGTTTATTGAAATCAATAAATGACTTCAAAACACAGTTGACTTAATGCTATACTTCTCAGTGATTTCTAGGTAATTTCATAAAGATAAAGTAAGCCAGTGGAATTGTCATCTATATTACAGTTTCTTAAATTGATCCATATATTATTACATTAATAAAGCTGTAAATGTTATTTTTAATAATTAGCCAAAATTATCATGACTAAGTAATACCATGAAGTATCCTAAGGGAAAGAGATTTATCCTTTAATTTTAAGTTTTGAAATTTAACTTATGACTAACACTTTTTCCTCTTGAGCAAATGCATCCAATACCTCCTGCCAAGGTATTTCAGCTTAAATTAAAATTTCTTTGATGATTCAGACTAAGAGTTTTGTAGTGCGTATATAGATAATCCATTGATTTCTCTATGATAGTCTATAAACTTCTGACAGGAAGTGTTTCTTACACATTACTTACAGACTAGCAACAAGGAATCCCCAGAATCACATTCAGTTTTAAGCTCTGTAAGCATGGAAGAAAAAGGATGAAAAAGGAGAAGTGACTGGATCATTCAGAGAAATAAGTGATTGTGAGATGTTTTAACAGAACCTGTTAGAAATACATAGTAATTGTTTCTCTAGATAACAGTTTAAGAAGCATCCTTCCAATTTCATGCAGCCATAATGATTTCTTTCATACTTTTTATTTGAACTAAAAGGACTTCTTAGTACTTTCTATAGTAAAGCCAAAGTTAACTGAGAAAGGAAAATACTTAGTTGTTTTTTTTAAAATACAATTCAGACCTACTTTGTTATGATCTTAAACCTTTGAAAAGTAATATTCCATGTAGCAGAATTGTGGAATTTTTGGGAGAACTCATCTTGAACTGGAGATTTTCATCTAAAGTAATATAAGTAGCTAATATATGTTACTATATAAGATAGCCATCTTTATCACATCCAAGTATATGTCTTAATAAAAATAACCTGTCAGAAATTATGAATTCAGCAAATAATGTATGGTATCAGGTTATTTAAGTGAAAATCTGTTTTCTTAACTGTAGGATGGCAATGCACTGGTCTAATGAGAATAACATAGGCTGCTAGTGAATCGCAAGCTGTTGATGGTGACACTATATTATTCATGGAGAGCAAACATACCATTCTTGAAAACCATTGACAATTCTAGCGTATTGTAGAACTATATAGAAAATAAGATAAGTCCCTGGAACATTTAAACAATTAAAAATAGCTATGCAAAACTACAACCTGTATGTTTCTGTTGGCTGGAGTCCACTATAACAACTGAAGTAATTCCAATGTAAACAATAAACACAAATATAAAATGCAGCTCGTATTTTTGTAGAATTTGTGATTTTTTTCCTGAGGATTCAATGTGTTCTAATAATGATATTCTCAATACAGTTATGCTGGTGATAAAAATTCCAGAGATCTCAAATTACTTAGTTTTTAGTCATTAATATATTAAGTTGTATGTAACAATATGCAACCCTACCAACCCCAGCTTATGGCTTACTAGCAGTCACTTCACATTTACCAACCAAGTGCTCTGCCATTTCAGCGTTAAGAAAACTTAGTCTTCTTTTAGATGACTTGATACCATATAATCCTTATAATCACTTGCATGGCACTTTAGTGATATAATTATATATAATATATTGTACATATATTTAATAATAATTTAATAATATATCATTATTTAATTTAATTAAAATAGTAAATTAATAATTTAATATGTTATCTATTGCTAAATGTTATATGTTCTACCATAAGCAAATTTCTAGAATTACAACCTAATGTCATATTAATTTTACACTAATAATTATGTCTGATGAATGTTGTTTAGGAATTGGTATAGGGTAAAATAATAATATCATAAAGTAAAGAACACATTAGAAGTTTTTTGTGATTTTTTATTGGATATTTTATTTACATTTGGGATGTTACTCCCTTAACCCCCCCCACCCGCCCAGGAACTCCCTATCCCATCCCCCCTCCTCCTGCTTCTCTACGGATACACCCCTACCTCACCCCCCACTCCCACCCTCGAATTCCTCCACACGCGGCGTCCAGCCTTCATGGGATCAAGGATCTCCTCACCCACCTATGCCCTACATGGCCATCCTCCCCTACATATACAGCTGGAGCCATGAATCCCTCCCTAAGTGCTCCCAGGCTGGTGGTTTAGACCCAGGGAGCTCTGGTTGGTTGGTATTGTTGTTCTCCTCACGGGGCCACAAACCCTTTCAGCTCCTACAGTCTTCTCTCTAACCTCTCTTTTGGGAACCCCATGATCAACTCAATGGTTAGCTGTGAGCATCCGCCTCTGAATATGTCAAACTCTGGTAGACCTCTAAGAAGACAGCTATATCAGGCTCCTGTCAGCATGCACTTCCTGACATCCACATCAGCCTCTGCCTTTGGTGACTGCACATGGGGTAGATACCCAGGTGGAATGGTCTCCAGATGGCCTCTCCTTCAGTTTCTGTCCCACACTTTGTCTCCATATTTGCTCCCTTGAGCATTTTGTTACTCCTTCTAAGGACTGAAGAGCCCCACTTGGTCTTCCTTCTTCATGAGCTTCATGTGGTCTGTGAGTTGAATCTTGGGTATTTCAAGTTTCTGGGCTAATATCCAATAATCAGTGAGTGAATACCATGTATGTTTTTTTGTTATCGGGTTACCTCACTCAGGATGATATTTTCTAGTTTCATCCATTTACCTAAGAATATACTTAGGGACTTACTAATAAAAAATTATCATGAGACATGTACACCTGCTGTATACTTCAATGCTTGGAACATCAAATTAGAAATGCAGATATCGGGGTTATATTATTTAGGAGACAAGAGATGTTTCTATAATGTTTCTACAATGTTTCTTTTCTTTTTTCTAGAAAAAGAAAGAAGAATGGCAATTTCATAAAACATGTAGCTTGTCTGCTCTACCTGAAGCATGGAATTGCATTATTATTTTATTTTTAAGCACAATATGATACAAGATTTATTTTAAGTTTTGTAAATATCATTGAGATTGTTACAGCGATATGAGCTTCAATTAAAATACTAAACTTTAAAAACTACAAATAGACTGCATGGTCGTCTGGTGCCCCCACCGCCTGCATCACCGCAGCGCTCTGCGACTTCCATGCCGCGGCCACGCCTGTGCTGCCTCTGTATCGCCTGTATGATTAGGCCACAATCTTCAATGAGTAGACATATTCCTTTCTGTGATGTTCTCAGTCACACATTTATGGGGTTTCTGAAGGGCAGTGGAGATTACTGCCAGGCACAGCACGACCTCTATGCAGACAAGTGAACTGTAGAAATTCACTACTACTCCACCAAGAAGCCCCCATAAGAGTGGATAACCAGGACACAGGCGTGTTGAATTGAAATCTGCAGAGCATTTACAAGAGCTCATAACTGGATGGGGTAAACCTCGGTATCACTGGGTTGAAGAATCACCGCTTCTTGTTAGGTTCATTTCATTGCCCGTTTCTCCCAATTCATACTCAAAGCACTGATAATTTCAAGTGGAGTATATTGAATATTGAAGTAGACTTCAGATTGTTTTTTGTTTTTTGGGGTTTTTTTGTTTTGAATCATTTCTGTATTCAATTTTTTTTAATTCTTTCATAGCCCTTTTGGGTGTTTTTTTAAACTAAATTAACATGGCTCGAATGAACCGCACTGTTCCTGGGGAAGTCACATACAAGAACATGAGATTTCTTATTACACACAATCCAATCAATGCAACCTTAAACAAATTTATAGAGGAACTTAAGAAGTATGGAGTTGCCACAATAGTAAGTGTATGTGAAGCAACTTACGACACTACTCTTGTGGAGAAAGAAGGCATTCATGTTCTTGACTGTCCTTTTGATGATGGTGCACTACCATCCAACCAGATTGTTGATGACTGGTTAAGTCTTGTGAAGATTAAGTTTCGTGAAGAACCTGGCTGCTGTATTGCTGTCCATTGTGCCGCAGGCCTTGGCAGAGCTCCGGTGCTTGTTGCCCTAGCATTAATTGAAGGTGGAGTGAAATATGAAGATGCAGTACAATTCATAAGACAAAAGCGGCGCGGAGCTTTTAACAGCAAGCAACTTTTGTATCTGGAGAAGTACCGTCCAAAAATGCGGCTCCACCTCAAGGATTCCAATGGTCATAGAAACAACCGTTGTATTCAATAAAACTGGGGGCGGGGGGGTGATGCCATTGCCTTGGAAGTGGAAATTCAGATGGGACCTGATTTGTTATGCATAATTACCCAATGTCTCGGCTTACGGAATAAGTTTGCTGAAGCTCCACAGGAATATTGAAACACAGTAAAACAAGGCCACAAGCTTGACAGAATTGCAACCTCTATATTTGGGCTATGATCAACATGTTTGGACACTTAGGGAACGATTTTTGCTGGTCAGCATTTAAAATGTGCTTATTATTTGTACCAGTTGACCTTTCCTAAAATAAGGTATTGCGTTATCTCATTAAATGTACACCTGTGCCAGAATATTATTAGTTGATAAGGAATTTAGAAGGATTAGGTGCCAAAATACCCAGCAAAACACCTGAATATTTTTAGCATCATACAGACCACAATTGCAGGAACTAAGATCTCTCTGGACCTTCCATGGTGTATTCCTTGAGTTATTTCAAACTCTGCAGGGCTTCTCTTGTTATCTGCCTGATCACTCTGTTTACATCTCCCACATTTACACCAGAAAACATCAGGTTTGCTAGCCATCTTTTTTTGTTTGTTTGTTTGTTTTAAAAACAAAACAAAACAAAAAAACCCTAAGTCTTGCTGATTATTTCATGTCTCTGTCTTTATGTTTTGCTGTCTTGGGAAACCTCCTTTTGAAAATCAAGTTTGTTACAGAAGCACATATCTTGAATAATGTCTCTAGACAAAAAAAAAGCCTTATAGTTAATTTAGTGTTTGCTCTCAGAGGTGTTTGTAATCTAACAGGGAGGGCCTGAAAAAGAAAGGAGAGGAAGCTATTAAATATTTTTAGTAATATGTTGCCTTTGTCTTGTGCAGAACATGTAGCGTATGCTCTTTAAGTTGGTAAATATTTTTAAGACATAGAGACACATTGTTGTAGCTATCCAATTCTTAATCAAAATTTCTGAAATTCTTGTGTTTTCCATGCCTATCAGAAGTTTTCCAACTTGTTTGAATTATGGTTTCCTCTTCTCTTCCCAATCTCTTGCAAAAAAGAAAAAAGTGGTATCTGCTAATGAACTGAGCAGAAATGATTTTTAAGCCTTTTGACTTACGTAACTTAATAATTGGATACTTGATCATTTGTTTTATTATGTAATTGATAAAATGGTGATGTGTATTAATGTTAGTTCAACCATATATTTATACTGTCTGGGAATGTATGGCTATACTTACGTGGGAGAAATAGTTTGTCAGTGTTCACCAGCTTGTAAAAACCTAGTGCGAGAGCTTCAACATCTAAATAAATGATGAAACGCTAAAAAAAAACTACAAATAAAAGAGTAGATGTGTTGCTTCACAATGAAATGCCAGTACTCTGAGAGAAACAAACATATCCAAGCAGAACATGAAGTAAATGATTGGTAAATCCCAAAATATTTGTGCCACTATAGTACCAATTGTCATGTATAAACGTAACTTTTATTCATCAGATTTAAATGTCATCTTGGATGTTTACCTAGGCCTAGTCCTGGAAGCTTCAAGCCCCCATACAATCTAATCTAACCCTAGAATGTCTTCAGCCTCTGAGACTTACTGTTGAATAAGCTCACTCGATTTCTAGTTCCTTCTGAAGTCTGGCTGGCTGGTTCAACTCAGCTCTTCTGGCTCAAACCCCTCTCCATGCTGACTGATTCAATCTGGCTTCTTTCAGTTTGTTACTAAATTACTCTGCTTGACTGTGAACTAACTGGCAATTTTTTCTAATCTAACTTCTTCGTTTATTGTTGTTTATTATTATTATTAATTGTTTATTTTATTTATTTGCATTTCAAATGTCACCACCCTTCCCCGTCTCCTCTCTACAAACCTCCCATTCCAACTCCCCTCCCCTTTGCCTCTAACAGAGTGTTCTCCCTTTCACCTACCCCCTCTGTCCTCATTGTCTAGTTTCATCTGCCTTTGTTGAGTTGCACTAAACTGCATGAACTCACGAAGAAACTCAAGTCCATTACACTGCATTCACTGAACTGACTCATGCTAACTGAACTGAACTGAACTGAACTGAACTGAACTGAGCTGACTTCCAACTCCCTTCTCTCTCCCTTTACTGCTCTTAAATATTCTCCCTTTCATCTGTTTTCGTAAGAGTTGGGCGTATCCTATCTCTGACTCAAATCTTTCTCTGAGTTGCCACTTTGTCCCTCAATTAGATATCACTTTCAAACTGCTTCTTTCTACACACTAAACTTACCTACATTGTTTGGTATTAAAGGTGTGTTTTAAGGGCGAGCATGTTTGTATTCCAGCTGGAGCAGGCATGTCTTGACAAGCCAGCCATAATTATGCTCACAGAATTCCTAGGTGGACAAAACTATTAGTTACTTCTCTTACTTTACTTAATTCTTCCTGCTCTGTTATTCATCTCCTAAAGCCCCACAACATTCTGCAGGGGTTCAATCTGTCACCGGAGATATATCCCATTAACCTTTACTAGTCCCCCAAATTGTATGGAGACTCCAATTTAAACACACACACATCTAAAGATGCAAGGCTAGCATTGACACGTGAGAAAGAACTGTTGTAGAAATTTTCAATCCTGACTCAGGGACCCTGTCTTTGACCATTTAGTACTGAGACAGAGGATGCACACAACCTTTATATTTACAATAAGCCTTAAACAGCACAAGAGCTGGGCAGATACCTACCCTCTATGCTATTATTTCCTATTAATAACACCGAATTATGATTTACTACTTACTATGTTTCATCTGGGCTGCTCTTAATGCCAATTGGCCAGCTAATTGGAGTTTCCATGACTCACCTAACCCACGGTGGCATCTCCTTCCTTCTTCACCTTCAACTTATCCTTGTTCTTCTCTTTCAACCCTAGGCCCAGAAACCTAAACCAGATCTATGTCTCTTTTGCCTAGCTATTGGCTATTGGCACCTTTACCAATCAGAAATAACTTGGTGGCAATGTCATATAGCTTCTACGTGTGAACTCTTTTGTCTCAGGGGAAACCAGTCTTGAAGAACCAATATTACCCTTAGAATACAAGCAGCATCAGGACAACACACTACAGAGAACATGAAACATTTGTCTTTCTGGCTCCAAATCAGTACAATTAGAATTCTGGCTTTGGATAAGTTGTTTGAAAGTTAATATAATGACGGCTTTGTTTTCTTGACTTTCTGTTCTTTGATAAGCATCCCAATATGTCCTTTATTCTAATTTTATCAAACCTGTAAAACTTATCAAATTATATTCTAGGAAAATCATATAAAGTAAAATGATAATGTTCCTACTTTAAATTAGAATTGACTCTGAATACTTGTCAGTTCCTCTGTCTCTATCAATAATCATGCTGAGCTTGTTTCTGGCTTCTTCAAATTCCCTACCCACCATTCTTTTTATTTTCAAAAGCATCTGACTGCAGAAAATACTCTTCCTACCATTCTTCTAATATTAAAATCTTGTTTACATTCTTAAAATTTAAGATGTCCTTGTCCCAGATTTTCAGACCTAGCCACATTCACTATGTATTCTCATTTCAAATTTCTTCATATATACATACTTTTACATATGAATTGATGAGTTGATTCTGAAGTGGAACTGTATTCATGGTATAATGGTTTGAATGCTAATGACGCCCATAGGTTCATATAAATAAGTTCTTGGTTTCCAGTTGATGAAATTGTTTCGGAAAGACTAGGAGATACAGCCTTGAAGGTGTTGCAGTGAGGGTGAGATTTTAGATTACAAAAGACTATATCATTCCCAATTGCCTCTCTCTACCTCCCACCCATATGTAAAGATGTAAGCTATCAGTATTCTAACCCTCTAATTATAAGCCTCCAATAAAGTATTCTACAAGTTGAATTGGCTAGTTGTCTATTCGCAGCAGTAGAAAAGTAACTAAAATTCATGTTGAAATGAAGAACTTAAAAGATATTAGTTTCATAATTAATATATTGAATGAACCCACAAACAACAATAGAGACCCACAAACAACAATCAATGACCTATATAAACCACTATTTTGCTTGTATAGATAAAAGGAATTATTAAGAATGTGAAATATTTACAAGTAGTTTTTGTTCATACTAGACCTTTTTAAAAAATCATTATTTCAAACTTAAAGAAACATATTTCTTTTCCAGCACTAACAATGAAATGTGCCAGAATGCCTTCAAGTATTAAGGAATGAAGCACTCTTAAGTAGATATAGAGTTTTTGAGAATTAGGATGCACTTGAAGTTTATGGTACAAGGAACAATATGGTGTTAGTGGAATAAAAGTCAATGTGATAAAATTTAGTCACCAAGGAATCATTTGAAGGCATCTGAACAAAGATCACATTTTTTCATTCGTTATGTGCTTCATACATGTTTTAATTGTATCATTGGCTGAGTTTTTTTCTGAACTATTTGAAAAATTTGATATTTTTTGTAGGTTAATTAAATGTAGTGTCTTTTTGTAGTGCAAAAACATGACTACTTATTATAGATTACAACAATTAGTAATCCTGTAAGAGGGAGACAAGTCATTCATTTTCTCTACTATAAAAGAGCTAAGATTCTAAGTTCATACAAACAAGTCCCATGAGCCCATTTGCATGCCACTGTGACTCTTGGGACAAGTGAAGTCCGTGTAAACATCATTGTTTGGCTAGAGCAAGTATTTGTCTTTAATGCCGAAACCACATGTCTTGCTCTTACATTATGAATTTGTACATAACCAACTTTTAGTTAGCAATTACAATAAAATCTCAGACTTCAAAGTTATTACTACATCTTGTTAAAGAATGAAATGTTTCTAGACACAAAGAAAGGGAGACTGTTGGGAGCATGTGCCACATCTGGTAACAATCAAATGGTATTTTACAAAGTATTCACTTATATTAGTTTGAAATTTTAATAAGAAAGACTAAGAAGAGGAAGGGAGAAAAGTAGTAAGGAGAGGACACATAAAAAAGGAAGTGCTTTTAATAAATAGTTACAATAAGTGCTTTCCTATCATTTAATGTATGTGGTTTTGAGTTTATATTTGCTTAAAATATTGTGATAACACAACATGCTAGGTGCAAAAATTTCAATTCTGGGCTCACTACACTTTTTTCCTCTCACCTTGATGGAGATCAGAGGTTTATTCTAGTATCAAATGTGAGTGACCATGGCTTGGGAACACAGATTTACACTACTCTACTTTCTACATTTTGCTCTTCATTCCTTTTACTTTACTTCATTACAATTAACAAGATTGACCCAGATACCCACTCCAACAATAAATGAATTTCTATTTTCCCATTTGTTAACAGACCTACTCAGTCTCTCTGTAGGCACATAAGATTTGCAACGTCATATTGTCTGTTTGTGTGTTTGTTATTCCAAGATTCTAAAGACATTCTCCTTTAGGTAAGTATCCAAATCAAGAGATTTACTAAAAATCAAAAGATTTCATTTTCGAATGAAAATGTAAAGAAAATGAAAAAATGTCTCATTTGTTTAAATCATATCATATATGGGAAATATGTTAAGATGAGCAGCAATATTATACTTTTGCTAACATTTTATGGCTCTATTGATTAGACTGGAAACTGTCTTAAATGAGGCATTTTGGATTTCCCATGTCAAATGCAGCATTTCAAAAGATGTCTGAACGAATTTCCTCTGAAAAGTAAAGAAGATGATTGAAAAGAATAATGAGTATATTCATGTGCAAAGTTTCATACCGAGTCATTTCAAATTCTGTGGTGTTTTGAGCTTACTTTTTTCTTTTTAAAAAATATTTCTTGGCTAACATTCATTAACTATACCCCTGCTGATAGCAGAAAAAGATGTAACAGACATTCTCTCTCTCTGAGTGAGAAAGAATACAACAGAGTTAAAATAGCCCTGAACTAGTGATACAAAAATATATTTTTTCCATGTCTACTGCTTATTAAAGTCACATTACCAAATGAGATGTACATTAATATGCTCTATAAATACATTTGCACTTACCTATTAAATAGTTGAAATAAATATACAAGGGTGTAAATGTGTGAATATGAAAGGCAATTTTATGTAGTTATTTTTGTATAAATGCATAGTAAACTCACATATATTAATATATATGACACATATTTGTACTATTATAACCTGCAAAAGTCAATACTAAATTCATTATCAACACGTGGATTCTAGTTTCCATCATTTATAATCATATGTTGAAGAACCTCAATGACATATGTAAAGAAACTATTTAAAATCTGCCTTGAGATAAGAGTTCGTGACTTTTTTTAGATTTTTGGGGAAGGATAACATAGGGTCTCATCATATTCTATAATAATCATTGCCAACTATACTTTTATCATTAAAATTCCTGTAAGTCTATATATATTATATTTAATCTACAGCTATATTTCTCCTTTGATCTCTCATCAAAGATTTGCTTCTACATGTACCATTTAGTTCTCATCGAAAAAGTATATTTCCTTCATCTTTTATCCTTTTGTCCTCTGCTGGAAATTACTTCCTCTCTACTGTTTCTTCCTCTTATACTGTTACCACTGCATGGTTCCAGCTTTTAAAATGAAGTTCTTTTTTTAATTCACAATCTTTGTTTTCTTCTATCACAGTCTTGTGAAAGACTTCACAGTCTTCCAAAGGGAACATTTCACATCTCTACCAGCAATTCATGAATCACAGTGAACTAGCAAATACTCCAACACTGATGTACAAAAAGATGATTTTTGTGTTCTGTGGGTTTTATGTTTATTTATCCTAAGCTTGAAGTAGTATTAAGCCTTCTTCTTATACATTCTGCATCCATAGAAACAAGGAGGAGTGTGCACCTTCCTGGTTATTCTCACTTTTGATACTAGGCTATATTCTGATTTCTTCATGTGAAAGATTTTTGTTGGTGGTGGGTTTTTTTTGTTTGTTTTGTTTTGTTCTGTTCTGTTTTGTTCTGTTCTGTTTTGTTTTGTTTTGTTTTGTTTCGGTTTGGTTCGGTTCGGTTCGGTTTGGTTTGGTTTGATTTGCTTTGTTCTTTTTTCTTTTCTTTGCTTTGCTTTTTTTCTTAACTAATTCTTTAGGGAACGATACAGAAAATCAGAAAATCAACCTCTTGTATTTTGGAAATGGCTTTTTACTACTAAATCTCCTCACTGTCCAGACCATTCGGTAAAGTTCCCAATTCTAGTGGGTATATGTTCTATAGTGTAGTAAATACCTCCACTGGATTTCCTAGAAATATTGAGTACATCAGTTCTGAAGTCCCACCAATCATTTTCTCTTTGCATCTGCTGTTCTAGAATATATATTTTTAATTTCTAAGAAGAAATTTGACTGACTAAATTGTACTCTGCGCCATGTTCCTAGAGTAGCCTGGTTAAATCCTGCCCGTGACTTTTCCTTTTTATTTATCATGTACACCTATTGTTCTTTCCATTTATACCTCAACTCAAAGTTCACCTAAATAATCTATTATATTCAGTGTTATACGAAATCTGCTTATTATTTACCCTGCCTCTCTTCATACAATTTATTTCCCCATTTCCATTAAACTCATCCACATAGAACACAACTTTATCTTGATTCCTTGGATGTAACGATGCCTCCTATCTTCTACTTACTTTGAGTAAGTAGAATTAAATTAAATTAAATTAATTAAATTATTCTTCTTTAGTCATCTTAAACAATTGCTTTACTGTATGGTCCATAGCTAAGCATCCTGCTACATCACCTTCAAATTGATTTCATGTTCTAATAGAATAAATTTTGATGATATAGTTTGCTATTAAATGTATCCCATACATTCTGTATGGTGCTAATGGAAGACAATAGAGCCATTAGAAAGTAAAACTTACTGGGAATGTTCCATTATGTGGGGAATGCCTCTAGAAAGAAAGCTAGGACCTAGGTCTCTATTTTTCTCTCTGCTTTTTATCCACCGTAATGTGAGTTGTTGTCTCTGCCATGATGTTTTTCTTTTATAACAAATCAACAGGGGCAAATGTAAGCTTACTCAAACCTTGATTCAAAGACCTGTTTCCTTTATTATAAAATACCTAGTATCTTATTAAAACAATGAATAATATTTTTCTTCTATATGTCCTTATCAATGTGTAAATACACACACACACACACACACACACACCCCTGTAAGATTCCTAATCAGCTTTGTATGGAGAGGTAGGAAGGTTTCCTTTATTCTCAAATAATACTACAGTTTACTGTGACTTGTCATACATAAGTTGTGAACTCTCATACATAAGCTTTCATTTATGTTCTTGCAACTTCTTCCATAAAATGAGGATGCTACTCTTTTTTTTTGCATTCCTATGGCTAGAGAAGCAGAGACTCTGAAAAACTTCTATTGTATATAAATAAATGAATTAGCATTTATTTTTATGAAGAATAATGTGAATCACTGCTAGTGATAAAAAGAAGTGAGCCATCATCAAAATATACTCTGATAAATTTTCATGGATAGTTGTAAGCATTCTACTGACTGAGTTCTTGCAGATGGGTGGAACTTGAGACTGCCTTCCAGTTTGTTTGTTTTTGTCTTTGCATTAAGAAAATACTTTATTTACATTTCAAATTTTAAACAGGATTACTGGTTCTGATCTGTGATAAATCCAAGTCCTGGATCCCATACTGTAGAGACAGGGAAGCAAACAAAGAGGCCAGTCCAGCTTGTCAGACTCAGTGGAGAATGTCACCCCAAAACAGCAGAGGGCCTGGTTCCATCTTGTCTAGATTACATTTCCCCACACTGTGAAATCACCACTGGCAGTTTGGGCTTCTTGTTGGGGCCTGTGGGAACATTCTCGGTCTTCCTCATCACTAGAAGTCCATCAAAGATTTTTCCAAACACTACATGCTTTCCATCTAGCCAATCCCACTTAGAACACGTGATAAAGAACTGGCAGCCATTTGTACTGGGACCAACCACTGTTTGCCATAGAAAGCAGGCCTGGAGCCGAGTGTCTAAGTTTAAAATTTTTGTCTGCAAATGGTCCCCGGTAAATACTGGCGACTCCAGTACCATCGCCATTAACAAAATCTCCACTGAATCATTAAATCCTTTATAACCCTGTGGAAGTTGCTACCTTTGTATCCTATCAGAACACCATCTTTTCTGAACTCTCCAGTGCAGAATTGCCTAAAGTTCTCTGCCGTCTTAGGCACCACGTCTGCAAAGAGCTCGATCTTCATGCGACAAACTTCCTGGCCGCCAAAGAAGACCACTGGATTGACTGGACTTGAATTTGCCACTGCCATGGCTTTGACTCGGAAGTAGATGCCTTCCAGTTATATCTGTCACATTGCCTATGATAAAATTATCACGTAAGTTAGTTTCTGAATTAAAACATGACCTTCGACTGTAGGTTTTGTTGAAAACATAAACAATCCTCATCCTATCTAAACAATCATATTTCTACCTTTATATTCGATGCCACTATGGATGTCACTGTTTTCTCTTATGGAAGTAGTGTTTGTGAGGTATTTTTCATCTGTCTAGGTAGGTTTAAAAAAGTTGAGTCTACCATAAAAATATCAGAGTTTAATATTGAATTCTTTTTCTCAAAGAATAAATGGCAATTTATTATTTGTGACAAGCATATTCAAATTAGCATATTTCCCTTTCTAAAGAACAGAGGCTTGTCACAGTCCAATATTCTTTAATCAGTCAGTTGATTTCCTGGTGAGAATAGAATTTGTTTTAAAGTATCTATATTCTAAAAGATCTTGTATGTCTTGTAGACATGGTGAAATCTTTTCCTCTCTCTTGAGTCTGAAACCCTGAAATTTAAATCTTATTATAGTCTTCATATTGTGGTAGCTATTGTGGAAAAATAGAGGTTTGTAACACTGCCTGGGGTTTAAAGGCAGTTGAAAGAGTGCAAAAGTCAACACTTCCAGTTATCTTTCAAATAAAGTACATAATACATAGTAACAAGTGAGCCTAGACATGTTAGGCAGGGACATTTTACATGCATTCTCAAATGGTATCCTAAGAACATTGCCCTTAAATAGAACCCATGGAGAGTTCCCTGAAGGTGAGAGGCATGCGTTCTAGAAAATGTAATTAGACAGTTGAAGGTTAAAGCACAGGCAGGAGGATCGTTGTCAGAGTGTATCTTTCCATAAAATTGATACAAAGCAATCTAGTGATTCCAAATTTCAAACAAAAACCCACACAGGCAGAAAATGCTATTGTAAAACGTCATGTATAATGATTTCATTAGAGAGTATAGTCAACTCCTTAAACATCATGATTTACAGAAATTACCGTATTTAAGGTGTACTGGAAAGCTCAAATATTACACATAAGAATCGTTACACTAGATGTCTAACAGTAAATCACTATCATTTGAAAGAACAAATGCACAAATGTGTGGATGGAAAGTGGTTCTGCAAATATATCCCAAGTTTTAAAAATGTGATGTGAACCTAAGGAAAAATAAATTCATAATTTGAAGGAAAATCTTTCAATTACTTTTCTTCCAATTCTTTTTGTTGGTAATATGTATAGTAATACATTGTTTATCTGTTGAAATATTTGATTTTCAAAGTGCCGTAAGATATGAACCACTTCTGTGTTGGAGGATAGCCTTCTGTCCATGGCTATACCTTATTTACAGCAATGGGAGCATCAAGTCTTCTTCTCCTGACAACTGCCCTGCCATCTGGGAGCAGAGCTAATAATAGCTCCTTAGAAATTCCCTGAAGCCATTGTCCTGAGAATAAACTTCCTCAGTGCCCTGGTTACAGGTGGTGTGCATGCTCCTACAATGGAAGACTGAATTCTGAAAGGTTTAGGGTCTGAGATAGAATTAAAAAGGGCAGAGACAAGATCTTTGGGTGAAAATATGAATATTCCATCTTATTTCAGAGTCCAAAGCTCAAAATGTGTTCTGACATTTAGCCCTGTAGATCCTCTGAGACGGAGCATTTAAATGTCTTTGGAACTCCAGGGTGGTACTAAGCACCATCTAGTCTTCTACCACAAGACATAAATGCCTCTTTTCAAGCTAACAAAAAGGCACTCTGACTCTTACCTTTAGCCTTTAATTGCTGGTCCTCAGCTTTTCATTATCCCTGCAAGCTATGAAGGCGGCAGCCAATGCCACTAATTTGGGAGGTTTTGTTCCCTTGTATTTTTCAGATGCCTGAATTGTCTCACTTTCAGCAGCTCTCTCCTCCTCAGGAATGTATTTTTCAAGGTTACTAATTTTGAAGCGTTTCTCACTTGTACTGTAAACCTTCCCCAGGTACATGTCATATGGTAAACTCACTGCATTATATCAAGATCATATGTTCTAGGTTGTGTGGGGTTGCCTTGACTCATCCTGCGGTCTGTGCATATTTATAAATAGTATTTTCTTTCATTCTGAAGACCCTATACATGCATAAGAAACTTACAGTCATTTGGATTTACATACTTAGCTGTGTTTATTAGTCTCACTACTGTCACAAAACATCTGAAAAGGTACCTTAAAGGAAAAACGTTGTATTTTGGCAGAAAGGTTCAGTCAGATTTCAGCCCATTGATGTAAGAAAGGCTTGGTCAAGAGATTGTTGATGGCTTCTCACATGGGCAAAGAGGCTACAACCCAAAACAGAGGCCACCCATTCAGCAAGACATTGCTTTCCAAAAATTCTGTAACTTCCATAAATAGACCAGCAGGTTGTGGAGGACATTTCCAATACAAACCGTAGCAGCCACCATCTCTGTACACTTTCCTCTTAATGTAGATCTATGCTTTTAACACTCCTGCTGACAATGCTATTATTCAAAGTACGTTCCATGTCAGAAAAAAGCGTTTTAGAAATGTCTCATGTCATTCATTCCAAGCAACCATAGTTCTCCTGAGCATGTAAATCCATCATCCTACTATGGAAAACATCCACTTGGCATCTTCAGTTTGACATTGGAGTAGAACGTCAGACTCCTTTATAATTATAGACTTTTACACACGACCAATATTGCATATAGGAGACTACTTGTACAACCATTCCTTAGCCTCTTATATGTGAATGAAGGATTTAGTTTCAAGCTGTTTATGCCTTTATCGTTACTTCCCATGGATGACATAAATCCCAAGTCATCATGCTAGGACATTCCTAATTTTGATAATCTCTGAAATTCCAATTAAAGTCTTCATTGTAATGTTTGCTGTTCTCATTTCCTTTGCCTTTACCCAGAGCATGTGATGAGTCATGGAAAGGAGAGGTTGAAGGATTTGAAAGGAAAGTGGTTTAACATGTATTTATATCTTTCTATGGTGTCTTCCTTTGAGACATGTGTGGAATAGGACATGAACGTCTATGTAAGTAACCAATCATAAAATCATGCCCACAAAATTCAGTAAACCAGAGTACTTCTATGTTCTCTATGGTAAATAAAGTGTCACATGATAGAACAGTTGAGGCAATTACTAGTAGTGGTGGTAGTACAATTCCTAGTTTCTAATTTCATGCCATTTTTATAAGGATTTTTTTTTGATTAGTAGCTGAAGTGGAGTGTATCTGCGACATAAAAGCTATAGTTTCATATTAGCACAAAGCGGATTTTAGAAGACTTTCAGCATAAAAAAAGTGTAAAACAGATCTTTATGACCATGTGAGGCAAAGTCTTTAAAATTTCCTATGGAGAAAATAGTCATTTGAGTTTCATTGCTTTCAGCTGTTTGCTTTTTACTGCTCGTTTAAAGTCCTTGTAGCCCTTTGACTTTCTTTAAACCAGCAGAGAGATTTTATAGCACGTAAAAAAAAAATAACTTGCTGATTTGATTAGGTACTGCTACCCACAAGGAGCTGTCAGAATACTAGGTAGGCAGGAGAGCATCCCCAAATATCCAGGCTACACTGAAATTCTCCTTGGAAAGCCCTTAGGTGCTTCTGACATCATTTTGTCATTCTGTCATTATCTGCTTTTAATACAAGAAATTGAAATGTCCACTGTATAAGTGCTTCGTTTTAGTGCATTTACCATGTAGAAAACATCACTTAGGGTGCAAGTAGAAAGTGTGCTGAGATTCACAATTGCATGCAAAGCAACAAGAATAATCAAATTTGACTCATTAACATTTCTCTACCAAATACTCACCAATAATATATCTTTCAAAGAGCTTAAAATGTAATTTGTTTTTATTCATATTGAAAATGTTCAGACAATATTATTTAAGCAATGAAAAAATTTCAACATTCTGTGTATTTATATGATAGTCAAAGGCTGTGTAAAAGTATGTACATTGGCAACAATCCCTCTTGTCATGAAATAGAAAAAAAACGAAATGGTACATAAATAGTATAATTTAATCTAGCACATTATAGATTCTCCAGAAAAGTCAATCTTAGATAAAAAGAGTCTATTACCACAAATGTTTTGCTCCATATGTTTCTTGTAGCTTTGGCTTATGAGAAATTATTTGGGGAATAAATGGGCAAAATTTTCCAGATAATTGCTGCTTTCTTCATTATGCAAAGACTAGCAGAAAAAGACTGATTTTATTATGTATAATTAAAGCACTTTTAGTCACCTTTGCACCATTGTGACCAAAATACCTAATAAAACAATTTAAAGGATGTTTGTTTTGACTGCTCATTTCTGACTGGTCCAGTCCATCATGGCAGAAGACATTGAGGACTTCATGGTTGTGTGAGTATATGATTCAGGGTTGTTCACTGGAGACTTTCTTAGGGTTATTATTGCTGTGATGGAATACCATGAGCAAAGCAATTTGAGGAGTGTTGTAACAGGATCCAAGAATGGAGCACTGTGAGAAAAATTCTAAGTACTTGTGAGAAAGCTCCAAGAGAGTCTGACTTTAGTTTCTTTAAAAACCACAAAATTGTTCTTGGAATGTTCTTTCATGCTTCCCCAGATGTCGAAGATAGGAGTAAGTCTATTTCATGTTATTCATTACATTATTGTTATTACATTATTATTATTATTATTACTATATGGCTGATAGAAAAATGTGTTTTTATACCTGCAGCTGTCTAACATGTGATTGCATGTTTTACTTGTGATTGTTTACTCGTGTGATTCTTTATAATGTTTAATGTATCATCTGTCTGTTGTTCTAAATAAAGTTGGTTATTGTATAAGATTTTACTCTGCCTTGATTATCAGCTCCAGTCTTCCAAGTTCCAGGACCATTAGAGAGAAAAGCAGGGGAGGAAATGGTTTATTTCATTCACAGTTTCATGTAACAGTTCAACAAAAAGCAGCATGAACAGGAACTCACACAGGGCAAGAACCTAGAGGCAGGAGTTGATGCAGAGGCCATGGAGGGGTGCTGCTTACTGGCTTGCCTAGCATGACCTACTCAGCCTGCTTTCATATAGAACCCAGTCTAAGGATGGCACTAACCACAGTGGACTGGGCCCTCCCTTATCAATCATAATTAAGAAAGTCCCTCACATCCAGATTTTATAGAGGCAGTTGAAGCTCTCTCCTCTCTGATGACTCTATTTTTTGACAAATTGACAGAAAACTGGCCAGTAGGACATGGTAACAGAACAGGAAGCTGAGACAAATATCAGAGGCAAGGCTAAGGCTATATAACCGTCAAAGCCCAGTCCCTAGTGATGTAAGTCCAGGATTGAGGTTCCACCCCCTTGTGGCTCCACATTGTCCAGAATTAGCATCAACAGCTGGGAAACAAGTGTTCACAATGTGGCCTTGTGGGAGCTAGTTAACACTGGAAATGTAACAAGCCTCTTCCAGAAATAAAGGGAATCATCATTTACACTATGTAGAAGTTCATCTTAGAAACTGTGATAGACTATTTTAGGAACCACTAATTACTCTCATTAATTTTACCCAAATTTAGATTTCTGAAATTATAAATAATGTAAATTTGGCTGCTTTTTTGTTGTTTTGCCATAATAATTGTCAAAATAATATGTACTAAAAATAAATTACTACTTAATCTAGCTTCATTATTAATCATCAGCTATCTAGTACAAACTGATTGATGTACTAGAGAGCACTGACTTGTATTTCTTGTGTGTGTGTGTGAGACTTATCATTATAGGCAGATTGTTCCGGCAAATCATTTATCCTTATACATATAAGCAAATATAAATAAAATTTAGATACTTATATTGGTATTCTTATTTTGCATCTAACAGAAATAATTGTCTTTATTATAACTAGAAAAGCATTGGCCATTTACCTCCATGTATTTTTCAGTATAGAAATGTTCTTACAAAAACTGAAGGTTATGTTCCAAGTTAGAGTCACATTTAATTCAGGTCTAATGCTCCTCATTTGTTCCTTTGCTTTGCATCTGCAATTCTTCTATCTCTAGTTTTACTTATAGACCTTCAGAGAGATTATTTTCCCTGCAGCCTTCTGACTTTGTTATAACTACCATGGAGCAAGAAATACAAATGAACTTTAAGGTGGAGAATAATTTCTTAAAGCAAACTTGAACTCATACAGAGACTGCAACCTGATGCAAATGTTAAGAGCCCCCAGAGAAAACGAACATGTGGAATTATCATTACATTCCTGGGAATGTGGAAACATGCCTATACATGCCAAGGCAAGCTGTCTGGCAGACACGGTTTTATTTTTATAAATGTTATAACTCTTGCTTAAGACTCAACTGTTTCAAGACCTAGATTCCTTCTGATCCCACAGTGAAAGTATTGGTTTGTGCCCCTTAAAAACAGGATATTATTCAGAAAAGTTAAAGGGGGATAATCAGCTAGTTAATTCGGGTAAATACATTTGCCTTCATAAACAGACAGTAAGAAACAGTCTCAGTTTAATCTCCATCTAGGTATGTGGGAGTGTCCCGAGAGTTAAGAGTGGGATCCAAGTCTCAGAATGAGAATAGGGACAGAGAAAGAGACAAGCAACCAATGGGATCTCTGCTGGGGCAGCGCTGCTACCCTTTCTCCATCAGAACAACCAGATTTTTCCATTGCATACATGGAAATATTTTCAAATGAACCGAAGCGTCACTCTTAGAAATACAATCTTCAGACTTCTGCATCGCATAAATGAAATGGATACGGAACAGTGTTTGAAAGTAATATCCTGTTCATAGGATCTTTTTCTTTCCATGTTTGAAAAAGAATGCTTTTCATGACAGTCATACTCCTAGTGTTTTTTTAAACTCTTATCCACATGTTTATTCAGCTTACATAAATAGTTCCTATTTTCTCATAATATGAAGTTTTATATGTATGAAGTATTTGGATGTGTGCATTATATGTACTTGTTCATGTGTAAGTGGACATGTTTATGTGTGGAGGCCAAAAGTTGACTTTGAGTCACTCTCCACTTTTGTTGAACATCATTCTGAATTTGCTGCTCATTGATCAGGCTAGGGAGATTCAGCAATGAGTTTCAATGATCCAGCTGTTTGTGTTGCACCTAATAACATGGTTGTGCTTACACGCCACAACACCCAGCTTTTACATGGATGCTTGGAAACAGAACTCATGTGTCCTCGACTGTAATAACAAACACTTTACCAATTGAGCTACCCCCTCAGCCCCAGCTTACTAATTATTAATAGCATAATCAATAGTTATTAGTATAGAAAATATATATCCTAATGAACAACTGAAGACTGTGTTAGTCATCAAGCAATAAAACAGGATAAACAGAATATTTTAGAAGTGTGGAAATTTTTCATCTTGAAGCTACATGGGAATTTAATTCCAATATCTACACTTGGCCTTAGTATCCAAGTAACACAGCTAATATAGATGCTATAGTAATGGAAACAAAGAAATAGAAACCTGTTTTAGCTGCTGTCTCTGTACAACTTTCAATTCTATTAACACTGACACAACACCACTTTTAAGTTTTGGCATCATCTCTTTTAGTTTTTTTTTCTTGTTTTCATCATTTACTTCCACCTCTTAACTCTCTTTCTTTCTGCCATTCTTTCTTTTCCTACCACCCTTCCTCTGCCCCTCACTTTGTTTCTTTCTTGCTTTCTTCTTCTTCTTCTTCTTCTTCTTCTTCTTCTTCTTCTTCTTCTTCTTCTTCTTCTTCTTCTTTTTCTCCTTCTCCTCCTCCTTTTCCTTCTCCTCCTCCTCCTCCTCCTCCTCCTCCTCCTCCTTCTTCTTCTTCTTCTCCTTCTCCTTCTCCTTCTCCTTCTCCTTCTCCTCCTCCTCCTCCTTTTCCTTCTCCTCCTTCTCCTTCTACTTTTTCCTCTTCCTCTTCTCTCTCTCCCTCCTTCTCTCTCCCCCCTTTCCACCCCCCCATGTTGCCTTTAATTTTAAAGTAAGTACTCCACTCTTAAGATTTTGTGGATGAAGGTCACTTTAGTAATAGATATATATGATTTAAATTCAATATTTTAAAGAAACTTTGGACATGCTCTTGATCACATCTATTCTAGCATTACTTTGCTACCAATGCCCTAAACTCCTCCTCTGTTCATTGCAAATACTGTCTCTTGTCTGACACTCAAATTACCACATGCCATATAGCTTGGTCTTGAAATCCAGACTGAGGTAGCAAGGGGGTGAAATAAAGGTAACACATGAAGATAGAAAAGCTGGGATTGGGTGGACTGGGCATGATGGAGCACACCTACTATGACAGAACAGGAACCCTCAGCACATTTACTAAATGAAATAGAGTGGAAGTGCTTAACTAGTCTCTGTCAGAGATATTTGTAGGTGAACAGCCACAGGGTATAGGCGGGTGGGAGGATAAAACTACATTTTTGCATAGTTTTTGAACACACTTTGTCAATCATTCATAAACAATTGTATTTGCACACACTGTCAACATCCACAGTTGGACAGGAGAGGGTCTTTGCAAATTCTAAGCAGGAACAATATCCATGTCAATAATACACATCTCATCAGGACTTTGTATACTTTTTCATATGCAGGCAAGACTTTCTCAGCTCCCCTTAGGGACTCATTCAAATTTTACCCTATGCTATGATTATCTGAATTCTTATCATATCATTAAATGAAGAATACATATTTCCATATCTCCATACTACCTCTGCAGTATTCTAGATGTCTAGACAACATGAAACATAAAATTATAACTTTTGAAGTAGTTTACTTTTCTTTGCCAACAAACAAAACTCAATCACAAAGCTCTCTGTGAGTCTGGAAAGATTGCTTAGAGGTTAAGAGCACACAGAGGACCCAGGTTCAATTCCCAGCACCCACATCTCTATATCTCTAATTCCAAGAAATTGGACACCCTCACACTGACAAATGTGTAGGCAAGACATCGATGCACAGAAAAGGAAAATAATTTATTTTAAAAAGAGGCTCTATGTAAATGTTAGTAACACATTATGATAATTCAGTATTATCCTTAAGTGTTTTATACAACATTAAGCAGAAAGAAATGGTTGTTCAGTAAATCATATATGACAGTTGAACCATATGGTAGGCCTCTCCAGCTTGTGAGTGAGCACACCAAGCCAGCATTTATCTCCATACAGTGCACTGAACATTCCTCTACTGCCCCATTAAGTCTAGTGGGATGATTCTGACCTGGAATGCCTCATAAAGGTCATGTCTTCAAGGTTTAATTTCTAGCTCGGCATTGATAGGAGTTGGGAAACACTTTACTTGGGAAGATCATGAGGCCCGTGCTTTCGAAGAAGCTATTAGGACTGAACTCTCCCCTCTTAGCAGCCATCATATGAAGGGCTGTGCTCTACTTCTGGCTCCCTGACATGAGGTGTTGCTTCACTACAAGCTCCAAAGCAACCCATCCATCTGACAATGAAGTGAGGTATTTAAAACCATGATCACAAGCAAATATTTTCTTTTTTGAAATAGACTATCTCAGCTACTTGTTGTTGTAGATGAAGCTAAATAAACAAACAAATAAACAAACAAATACTATAATATAATAAAGCACTACCTAAGTGTTCTAAAAATATGGAGCATAATTTTACTAGCCAACATTCTGTTCAATTGATAGACTAAGTTTGCCAATACTCTACAGAGGCATGCAGCTTAGGCCTGACAACCCCACCAGGAAGCTGACTTGAATGACTTCTCCTAGCTCTTTTTCCCACCAACGCAGTTCGTTTGCATAATTGGAACCCTCCCCCTAACCTCCAGCACTCTCTGTACTTAAAATCAAACTGCCTTCTCTCAATAGCTGAACAGGCAAAATCAAGATAAAGTTGGCAAAGCCTCAGAAAAGCAGATGAAGTCAAGGGTTTTCCATCTCCCACTATGGCTGGCTAAAATGTCTCTGAGTCTGGGTTTCCACCCAGTCTTTAAGGAGATTTTAGCACAATGCCCAACACAGTCAAGGGTCTCCCTTTAATTTTTACTGTTTCCAGTTTGGGTAAAACAGAATCACCTGAAATGAAATTAGGATACAGGATTCAACCTACTGAAGAGTTTGCAGTGAGAATCCCACTGCAACCTGCCTTCCATTTAATGTCCCAATTATAAATTCTAGTTGGCATTTACTAATTTACTTATGTAGTTATTTGTGCAAGTTATCCTTCAAAAGGATTTGACGTAGAAAGACTTTGCTACCTTCTCATAATTACTACTTAAGAAAATTAGATAAAGTTCAAAAAACAACTTTTGATATATGAGAAGGTAGCTTTTTTTATTAATAGAAGAGGATTTCATACTATAAAATGAATTCCCTTTCTGTTTTCCCTGTCATGCATACCCAATAGATTGTGCTACAGTTTATTATGGGCACATTCTTAAAATCTAATAGCTTTATACAGTTATGTGATATACATCCAAAACCTCTCATAATGTACTATCATTCACTTCTACCTCTTTACAGTACTTTGTTATTTCTGTTTAATGTATTTTTTCCATCTCATTAATTTTCACAGCTAGCTTCATCCTTCTACCATTAAGAGCAGTTAAAGTGTCCTGTTTTTTCTGGCCATAACTCTTCATATATAAAATGCAAAAAAAAAGAAAGAAAGAAAAGAAAAGAAAAAATGTACATTTACAGGCATCCAGTGTCCATGGAGAACCACAAATCTGGTGCGTTTCATGCCATCTGTTTTCAAGTCTGCAAAGTCTTTCTACGTCAAATCCTTTTGAAGGATAACTTGCACAAATAACTACATAAGTAAATTAGTAAATGCCAACTAGAATTTATAATTGGGACATTAATTGAAATTAGCACATTTTACTCTCTATTTTATAGGCAGAAGCACAATACCAAGAGAACATTTAAAGTTTATAAAGGCAACAGTACCCTTCCTTAAAAAATACTACTTTGGCCCACATACCATGAGACACAAAAGGCTATTAGGCATAAGAACTGTTTGGAGTAAGAAAGGACTTTCTAGCACATCCTGGCTGCAGTTCAAACAATTCTTAGCTTAATCACAGAATCTGTCAGACTCTGGAGTTAGTGAGAGTAACTCAGTGGGGAGAAGATATATGTGGTATTTATAGCAAGACCCGTGAGACAAACACAATGCAATCACTTGGGGCTTGGCTACGAAGCTGTGTCAAGAGCACCAGACAAGTACAACCACTTACCTTGCAACAGACAGCTCCTTGGGTGGTAATGAGCCTTGGGAGAAAGAGAAAGTCGTCTATGGGGCCACAATTGAATATATGTGCACATATATAATCTTGGATATGCAAAAAGCTATTATGTTTAAAGCTGTTATTGTGTCGGTAAGAAAGGGCCAGCAGTAATTCCTTCTAAGACATAAATGGGACCTGAATGACAGATCTAAGCCAGAAGATAGAGGAAAATATTAATACACTAGAAGGCAAAATTCCCAGATTTCCTACCCTACCTACAACCTCACCTCTATGAAGAAAGGGCAAAACACGGGTAGATACAAACATCTCATAGAATGTCCTACTGTGTATCAACCAATTTAGCCTATTATTTGAAATTTCCTATCAGTAACTGACACCCACATAGTATATGATCACCCTGCATTGTGAAATAAGAGCACACAATGTTTTATGAAGATACACTCATACAAAAATATAATGTCCATTGAACATTGTCATTCCTGTATATTCCCATTTCTTATCCCTTCCATCTCCAACTAATCCCCACTACCACTGAACACCAAGGTAACCATATCTACACCTCCCATCTCACAAAGTTAGTGAGTGAGCTCTCTACCCTGAGAACAGGTTTTATATTCTTTTTGGTGAGTCTCAAACCAGTATCTTCACCTAGGTGCTTGCTTATGAAGCTGCCTGCTGGTCTTGTAGCTTGTTTCCTGACAACTTTAAAATTCAGTGAATTCTGACACAGTGGACATGTCCACAATAGGATAAGGCTCACTCATCTATGTCTTCCCTGTATGGAGGACCTAGCTCATCACAATCTTGGATTCCCATGATGCCCTCAACTCAGTCTTCTGTCTCCAGACATTGGGAACTTCCAAATGTTCCCCATCTTCTCCACTTCTCCACTCTGTACCTACAGTCTTCTGCCTTTTTTTCTTCTCACATGGAGGTAAGCACTGGTGATGCCCTACCTTATGGAACCTCTGTGCCTCCTTCCATTCCCCTCTCTCCATAACTTTGAAGATACTTCTGATTGTCTGAGGCGCTTCCAAATTTTCTGTAAACAGACCGTTCTTCTGATATTTACCCATACTTTCTATTTTCTTGTTCATCATGGGAATGTCATCAGAGTGATGCAATACATGAGTAGAAGCTTGTGCCTTACATGTCTTTAGAAAAACTCAACAATTATTATTCTACAATTGATCAGTTATACTTTATAACTTTCTACAACACACACACACCATCAATATCAAAATGATTATTTGAATCATCTCACTTTTAACCTTCAAATATAGAAAATAAATATCAGAACATAAAAATACAATAAATAAGTATATTAAGACCTTTTAGTTCATAACATGTGACAAAATTTTATCTTTGAAATGTATGTATAAATGTATCTTACTGTGACCTAGCAACCCTTAGAAGAAGTCTTTGTTTTCCAAAAGTAAACCCTCATATTTCTATTAAGTCTGAGAATGTGCAGTGAAAGCAATGTTGTTGGTGACATACAGTAGTCATAAATCTGGGCTACAATGTGTGAGCAGCGTTCATTGATGTTATGTGTCAAGGAACAGACATGATAGCAACAAGTGCCCACCCAGGGCTCAAGACTAACACAAAATGTAACACATGGTACAGGGAAGGCAAGTGCAGCAGGAAACACCTTGGAGTCATTAGTTTTTTTATTTAATGTTTGTTTACTCTGCAGTCAAAAACCTTTCTTTATTACCATAATTTCCCCAAATCCTACAGTTAGTTAAATAGCCCAACGTGAAGTTACAATCCACAATTTTAGAAGTTGGGTCTTACATAATTAAATAGCTAGAAAACATTCATCAAGACAGCAATTTAGATCTTAATTATTTATTTTCAGGTATCCCCCCAAATGTCAATAATCTTTAGTGCAAAATGAAAACGATTATAATTATCTTCATGACAAGGTGGGTTCGACTGGTGATATTCTTCTCCTCCCAGACAATCCGAGTGCCTTCTCAGTTGCTTTGCTAAAATACCATGACAAGAAATAATGTGGGGTGAAGATTTCTACTGTTTACAACTCCTTGGCATGGCTCACCATCTCAGGCCCTTAAAGCAGCTCTTATGACACATCTGAAAGCAAAGAGAGGGTGAATTCATGTGAGCATTCTCACATTCTCTCCTCTGAAACAGCGCAGCAAGCAAACCTACAGAATGGTTCGGCCTACTCTTTGGCTGGCTCTTTCACTGCAGTTACAGAAATCAAGACAATCTGTCATAGACAGAGTGCCTGTAGGCCAGTCTGATCTAAATAATCCCTCATCTGGACTTTTTTCCCAGGTGATTTTACATTGCATCAAATTAACTATTTAATTAACCATCACACCAATACACATAGACCTGATTTTCATTGTGTTTTTCAGTTTTGAATTGCTCTTTGATATGGTTAATGCTGTATTCCGGACATATGTGGATCTGTTCAAAGGCAAAAAGAGGAAGTTATGACCTATCGTCATTCTAAATTTGAAAAATTTTTGCTACTCATCTATTTCTTTATTTAGTGTGTTTGTTTTTCCTGCATGTATGCATGTACACTATGTGTGCCCTTGGAGGCCATAAGAGAGCATTAGATTCCCTGAAACTAGATTTATAGATGTTTATGAGCAACTTTGTAGGTTCTGGAAGCCAAACTTGGGTCCTCTGCAAAAACAGCTGGTGCTCTTTACCACTAAGCCATCTCTGTTCCTTGATTGTTTTATTCCATGCATAAGCCAAAGGAAAAAGAAAGAAAGCATTATCATCTAATAAATGTTTTCAATGTCATTATATATACCTGGAAGTCAGATTTTCAAATGCCAACTGAATGACTGTGTTGTGGTTTTGGTGGTTTGTCTTGTTTTGTTTTTCATCTGACTGTCTAAATGTGACAGGTATTTTTGAAGAAGTCATCCAGTTTGGGTCATAATAAAAGCAAGTATTCTACAACAAGGGCTTAGGGTGATAGAAACTGTGCATTGTCACTAAAGTCAAAACAGATATTAGGGGACAGCTGCCAATAATGGTACAAAATGATGCCACAGAAGATAAGCAGGAGACTTATAAAAAGCTTGTTGGTAGCTGAGTTGCAGGTATGTAATGTTAAAACTAACAGAATAGCTTTTAACTGAGGCATGTTTCCCATACAACAGAAAACAATAGCAGCAATGTTTGCAGTCCCCTTCCAATAAGGTGAAATGTTAAAGAAGGCTATTTTATGTTTCTTGTTTTAACAAGGGAGTTTTACAGGCATTCAAGAGAGGAAAGTTAAAAAGACTGCCTCAGCCAAGTTCCAGGTGTATTGAACCCTATTTCAATGTTGCTGACTACTTTCAGTGTGACTTTGAATAATTCATGCCTCCATCTCTGTTTTTTCTCAGGAAGCAGACTTGGTAAAGAAGCCTGTCCTTATCCATTGCTCACTCACTCGCCTTTCCTCCGATCCATCTGAAAGTATGTTTCTTATACAAATGTGTAGAAAAATTTGCCTGTCCAAGAATAAAGTAGAGATAAATAGTTTGAATTCTTTTTATTTTATTCATATTGCATAAAATCCAAATTCAAATATCTCAAAAGTGTAAATAAAACATATGCCGTGTTCATCATGCAACAAATATTGAGTCTAATAGCACAAAATAGATTATTTTTCTTAAAATAACTCTATATAATATAGTTTGTTTTCTAACCCAGTTGGACAGGCTGAAGAAGGCAATGCATTCTGGGTAGAACTCTCGTAAAGCTATATTGAGCACGGTAGAATATTATGAAAACGCACATTGTTCTTCATTATTTATAATGTAAAAATTGAAAAGTTGGAACAAATTTATTAGACATCATTGCCAAATAGTAGGAGCTTTTAAAATTCTCAGTGTTATTCATAGTTTAATGGACTGCTCATAACATTGTACAGTCTTCCCCTGTTGCCTGGCTTTTATATTAAACAGTTAATCATCTTAACCATCAAAACAGCCTCTTTGCTAGTAGGAATATTTTTGTTCATGGCACCCCTGGATTCTTAGTCACTGGGTTGCTAGTTATCATTTTTTCTACTTATTCTAATTTTGTTACAAACACACAATATTTTGTAAATAAACATTTTTATTGTCTTACACCTATTTCTTCAGGTTTGGATATGAACATTGCCTTGCTGCACCAAAGCAGCTGTGATCACCGAAAGAATGTCCCCAGGAGACTAGAGCTGTAAGCATCCTCTTGTAGAGAGTGAAGATCAAGAGGCTCATGGAATCTACTTTCCTTTTTCATAATACATAGGAGGTGAAGGTTGAATAGGGTAAGACTAGGCTAGGATAATGTAACTGTCTATATATTGCCCAAAGGGACTCTTTAGCATTGTAGGTTTTCTGACCTGCTTATTCTTGAGTGAGACTATTATTAGAATAGTTGTCCTTAAGCTGCTCAGGTGACTTCAGATAGTGTAATCACTTTTGACTGTCTATGATGCTGCAAACAACTGAAATAAAGTCTTTGAATCACCATGTAAGGCTTAGATGGGATGCATTCTTTGATATGCGGTTCCTTGTTGTCTTGAGTTAATAAACAGTTTAGTGTCTCCATAAATGTATTCATTCAGGCTTTCTCATTTGCAGACTCTCTGTGGCTATTCTCATTCTGCAACAACATTGTTGATTTGTCCCAAAGATCACATAACTCACAAACCCAGAACACTTAATATCTGACTTTTTGGAGAAAACCTTTGTTAACCAGATTATTATTACAAGTATTCTAATTAATGCCTGCAACATTACATTCTAATGCTTACCCTCCATTCATACTCTCAGAAACCATTTAAAACATTCCTATTCAAGAAAGTCTCTTTCTCAAATCCTTTTAAGCTTCCCAATACACATGATGGTAACCCTGTGGTTAAAAGCTTTGAGAACCTTGAAACGTGACAAAGATTTGGTGTTCTGATTAGGAATGGGCTCAACCTCTAAAGAAAAGATGGAATATCCATCTGTCTCCTAAAGAAATATGGGAGGGTGTTAAAAACCCATCTACAATAAATAGTACCTATATAAGAAAATTTTCATCAGTCAATCTACTCATAATCTATCTTGCATAAGTCCCTTGAGGGGTTTCCTTAATTTTCTTTTTGCTTTAGTTATTTGTCTGCCACCCCCACTAAATTTCAACTTTAGTAAAAATGAAGGCTTGCCCTACTTCTTCCTCTGCTGTTGGTCTGTTTGCTTCCTTGCACTTGGTTAATTATTTAACAAGCATCTGTTTTACAATTCACTCTCTCTCAAGCACCATGCTGGGAAAAGAAGATGCAAAATAAAGAAACATAGCTTTTGTAATACAAGGTTAAGTCATAGTTTTATAATTTAAATTGTGGACAATAACGTGAAATGTGTTTTAAGCAAAGGTATACTCAAGATAAAATTTCCATTTGAGTCAGACAGGAAGGCAAGGTAAGGGAATCTTGGTGAAGTTTGAAAGAAACTCACTTGTCTTAAGTAGGAACTAATAAAAGGGCAAGATTGAAAGCAGTTTAGGGTAGAAAGTTGGCTCAGCCAGTAGGGCACACTGATACTAAGCCTGATGTCAAGTATGATGACATGAATATAATTTCTGGTATTTTAATGCCAGGTAGACCACCTGGTAGAAAGAGAGAAGAGAGTCGTCACTGAAGCCATGATTCACACATGCACACACACACACACACACATACAAACACACACACAAGATTGTGTACAATTCTAAAAATAAAATATAAAAACAGAATAGAAATTTTTTATCTAAAAGGAACATTTTGCCGGGTGGTGGTGGCGCACGCCTTTAATCCCAGCACTTGGGAGGCAGAGGCAGGCGGATTTCTGAGTTCAAGGCCAGCCTGGTCTATAGAGTGACTTCCAGGACAGCCAGGGCTACACAGGGAAACCCTGTCTCGAAAAACCAAACAAAAATAAATAAATAAATAAATAAATAAATAAATAAATAAATAAATGGAACATTTTGAGCAAAAGGAAACATTGTAAAGTAGATGGAAGACGTAAGGGAAGTATGAAGAAGCTGTAATCTAAAAGATTCTGGGATGGTGTGTGCTAAAAATTGAGGCATAAAAGAAAAGAAACAAGTATTAAAATAGAATTCTGAGTGATATTGAAAGATTAGATTTCATACTTTAAGTAACGATTTCATTTTCCAGTGATGATTAGGGTTGTTGGATGCTGGGAATTTTTAAGAAGAAAGAGGAGCAGATGATAGTCAACTAACCTTGGGAAAGACTTGGCTAAACAAAAGTGATTAATATCTTTTCTGCAGAATTTTTAAGGAAAATAACCAAGTAGGAGAAATATTATGAAGTAATCTTTATTTCATGTAGTGCATAAAATATATTGTTCTCAAAACATCTCCAGGAACAGATAGACTTTAAATCGTCATAGACAATATTGCTCAGAAGTTTACAGGATAATATTTAGTCATTCTCCCTAGATACAATAGGATTAACTATTAGAAAAAGAATTGAGGAAGGACAATTAAGCAATGTCACAGTCATTCAACAAGAATGAGTAGACAATGACAGAGAAAAACAGAAACAAACTTGAGGAGTATTTAAGAAATAATAAAGGTAGTATTAGATACGAAAATTTCAAAAGGAATATATTGGGTTGGAGAGATGACAGAATACTGCCTGGTCTTCCAGAAGATGCAGCTTCAAGTTTAAGCACCAACATAACAGTTCACAACCATGTTAAATGCCAGTTGCAGAGGATCTGACACCCTCTTCTTGTCTCATTGAGCACCAGGCACATATGTGGTGCACAGATCTACATACAGACAAATACACATACTCATCAAATGAAAATAAACAAGTAAATAAGTAATACAAAAGAATAAAACATTAAAAGGAACCTATTGGCTACATTACCCACTCTAAACCCAGAGATAACTCCCAGTTTCTCATAGTAACTTTAAAAGTTTTACCATTAAAGGTATTCTCCATGTCTTGATGCTCCTTGATCTCAACTGTCATCTCCTCCCTTTATATCGCTTTCCCAACAAGCATTTGTGGTCTTTAATTTGCTTTACTTGCTCTTTTTCCTTTGACCCCCACCCCTGGACCTCTGCAATTCTCCTCATGGAACTGATTTTGGCAGCTCTTCAACCAAGTGAAGCCTCACTTGGGCTTCAGAACTTGCCTCAAATTCCTTCCTCTTACAAACCTTCTCCAGTTAACCAAGTGAGGTCGCTTTCCTGATTCAACCATTTCTAATTCTAATCTATTCTCACAGCTGGATTTTTCAGACACTTTGCTACTAATTATTTGATTAATAGTATCTTAAGACATTGAACAAAATTTCCAGGTAAGCAAAAAGAGTTTTCTTATAAAAAAAATTGATGTAACCAAAATTGTGCATTAATTTAATGAGGAAATAATTTAATATTTGAAAAACAGAAGTATATTTATAAGATATATAAGTGTATTTATAAGATGTATGATTTGGCAATGAACATATCATTGTTTGGTTATTGAATAGACCATTGAACATAAAATTATGGGAGACATGATTGATATTTGGTTTTGGATGTTTGCTTGGTTGTGTTTCCTTAGGTAGAAATTTCTCATTTAAGATTCACTCTACAGGCTAAGGTGATGTGGAACATATTTTCCAGCCCATGATGGTCTCAAACATAGTTATCCTGTTGCCAAGTCACTCTTTCAACTACAGAGACTACAGATGTCAGCCAACCCTCATGGCTTATTTTTATTGTACTGTGTAATATTTTTAGAATGCATAAGCACTTAGAGTGTGAATATTAGAAGAGAAAATGGTCTGAGTTAACAATAGCAAAAGACATTTTGAGTCCTCATTAAACTTAACAAGACAAACTAAGGAGAGCATATCTAATATAATGGAAAGTCCAAGAATAGCAACCTGAGAGATAACTGTGTGATGGAAAGGTGGCATAAGAGAAGTGAACAGGAAATTTAATGATGGCAAGTTATCAAAATAAATAAACAGACAGGATAGTTTAGAAAATTATAGGACCAATACTTAAAAGGCTAAGTCCACATTGATGTGTACTACATTTGCCAAATTAAACAGAGCTCGTCTATGAGGACAGGAAATATTCACGCATGGGTCCATCAGTGATGCAGATGGTCCAGGTGTTTTAAGACTCTAGTACTTTAGAGAAAAGAGAAAATCTCACATCACTTAGAAGTTATGAAGTTTCCTGAAATATGGAGTGTAAAAGGTTGAGGAGTTGGTTAAGTATAATCAACCTGGATGAAGAAGATATCAGATATTTAAGGCTATATATGCCACTTGAACTACTGTTGCCCTCTTGGGGTTCTTTATTGATACACAAAAGGCAAAAATAACTATCCCTTCATACTCATGTGATTTAAATAAATTATAAATTAATATACTTATTATGTTGTTTGAATGATATTTCCATGGAAACAATATATTTAGATTTTCTTTCTTTTTTCTTTTTTTCTGTCTGCCTTTCTTTCTGTTTTTCTTTCTTTCTTTCTTTCTTTCTTTCTTTCTTTCTTTCTTTCTTTCTTTCTTCTTTCTTCCTTCCTTTCTTCCTTTCTTCCTTTCTTTTTTTCTTTCCACTCCAGATTTTATTTCCCACCTGGCCCACCCTCTGACTGTTCTACATGCTATACCTCCTCCCCGCCCCACTGTTTTAATGAGAATATACACACCACCCACCACCAACCCCACCAAACCTCTAAATTCCCTGGGGCCTCCAGTCTATTGAAGGTTAGGTCCATCTTCTCTGACTGAACCCAGACCCAGCAGTCCTCTGATCTATATGTGTTGGGGCCTCATATCAGCTGGTGTATGCTGTCTGCTTGGTGGTCCAGTGTTTGAGAGATGTCAGGGGTCCACGTTAATTGAGATTGTTGGTCCTAACACAGTGTCACCCTCTTCCTCAGCTTCTTCGAGCTTTTCCTTAATTCAACCACAGGGGTCAGCAGCTTCTGTTCATTGGCTGGTTGCAAATATTTGCATCTGACTCTTTCAGATGCTTGTTGGGTCTTTCCTGTGGGCAGTAATGTAGGTCCCTTTTCATGAGCACTCCATTGCCTCAGTAATAGTGTCAGGCCTTGGGCTCTCCTCTTGAGCTGGACCCCACTTTGGGCCTGTCACTGGACCTTCTTTTCCTCAGGCTCCATCCATTTTTATCCCTGCAGTTCTTTTAGACGGGAGTAATTATGGGTCAGAATTTTGACTCAAAGGAGTTGAAAATATGAACCTAATAATTCTTCAACAATGGCATCTTTAAAAGATTTGGGAACTATTTACTATGATGAACAACAGCCACATCTTCAGCTTTGGATGTGTAAATTTATTAACTATAGAACAAGCCAGAGTAAAGGTGTATGAACAAGTAGGAGATTGATGAGATGAATTGATAGATAGACAATGATACTGTTTGTTCTCATCCTGTCATGTCACAGAGGTAAAAGGATCATCCCTTATCTAGAGAAGGGGCCTTAGAAAACATCTTGAGACATATATACTTGGTTATGAACCATGGGGATTAAGGTGTGCGTGAAGAAGGTGTTGTGTGAGGAGGGATCTGCTGCTGGAATCAGATTCTCAGTTAAATCAAAACATATATAACCACTAACCAATATGGTATATACTATGCATATTAGCAGAGTCTATGAAAAGGTCAATATATCTTAGAGAACCTATTTTATAAGTGTGTCCGTTTGTTTAAGTATAAACAATACTACTAAAATGAAAATTGACTATAGGTTTTTAATTCCTGAAATGACATTAATAATCACCCTCAATGGACCATGTTTATGAACAGATAAAAATATCCAAGAAATTAAATTTTAAATGAATAAGTATTTAATAGTTCATCTTTATATTATATCTATGAAGAAGGATTTCATTTATTTTTTAGTTATCTAAAATAGAATCTAGCCTCAGTAAATAAGGAATTCCAAGAAAAACTTTAAAAATGGTCCATTTGAGGACTTCTTTGTGAATGTGACATTTATGGACTAAAGTCCTTCTTTAGGACCCTTACATGCTAGGCCAGGACATATCTGAAGACTTGTGTGCATGACAGATAAAAATAATATACTTTCATAGGACCTAGCCTAGTCTTTTTCTTGAAGCTACTTAATCTGCAGCTACAGTGTTATACTTGTCTGTATTTTTTATCATAATATTCTATTTATGTACAACCTTTCAAAAATCACTTCCTTAAAGGGTAGTATGCAAGGCTACAGCCATTTAAAACATTGTAGGATTCTGTGGAAACGTCTATCCAAAACCTGGAATTGATTTCTTCACTTTTACAAAATGTCTTTTATAATAAGTGAATTGGTAATATTTGTTTTATAAATAGAGCACCTAACATCTAGAACGACATGCAAAAATTTTTAACCTGCCTTGTTTCATTTTCAATGTAAGATTAGAATCCATCTAATTTCCAAATTCATTTCCTCTTCCTATTCAAAGCATGATATTGAGCCTATTCGTAAAGATATAAACATAAGGGAAAGGGGATAACATTTGAAATGTAGATAAATAAAATATCCAATAAAAAAGGATAAATAGTAGTTCAGGCACATTTCTGCAGACCTACTAGATCTTCATGTTTCAATACAAAAATCTGTCTTTTCATTAATAATACATTTTGAGCCCTATGAACCGCACATTGGAAAATAAGGAAAATATGATCTCTACCAAGAGCAGAACACTGTGAACAGACGCTTTTCATAAAGGCACAAGCTGAGACACCTTCTTATGGAGGAACAGAGTAATGATTTCTGTGTAATTTGACCCATAAAGTCAGTGTAATGGGTAATTCAAAGCATGTTTCCATTACCTGTTTTGAGGTATAGAATATCTAGGGTAGCCATTTCAGTTTTTCAGTGGATTATATAGAGAGTATATAGAAGTGTTAAGCAGATCTACATGGTTTTGTGTATGTGAATTATATTTTAACCAACTGACATATGACTTTTAAAAAGCATACTGTGATCATGAACCTCCAGGAAATTTAAGATAATACAAAGGTGAAATTATTAGGAAAATATGTATTTATGTTGGATAAGAGATATGGAAATAAAATAAATCTCTCCACTAGTAGGGCATACCTGTATAATTCTATCACATGGGGGGGGGGGACAAAGGCAGGAGGATCAGTTCTCGAGGTCACCCTCAGAGATAGTGAGTTTGATATGATCCTGGTCAGCACCCAAGTCTGTCAAAAAAATAAAAATTGCTCGAGATGATGGTGTATACCTTTAATTCTGATGCTCTGGAAGCAGGAGCAGGCAGATCACTGTGACTCTGAGGGAGCCTGGCTTCAAAGCAAGGTCCAAGTCAACCGATGAGCTTCTGGAAAGACACACACACACAGACACACACACACACACACAGAGAGAGAGAGCGAGAAAGAGAGAGAGAGAGAAAGGGAGAGATTTCAGAAGTCCCACATTGATTACGCTATTTGTGTTTTAAATGATTATTTTTAAGTCAAAAATGAATATCGCTAAAATCAAAGAAAGTGTCTCATTATTTCTTTTACAAATATTTCACCCCAAAATAAGAACCAAGTTTATATCTACATTATTTGATTCACTGTGCATGGGCTTGGTAGGATTGAGATTTCATAGAGCCACAGAAACACAGCTCAATAAGTGCATAGTGACAGAGTCTGGTTTTGTCATTTCCTAGTATTTTCGATATAGACTAAGTAAACTGTCTTGAGCATCCGTCAGATACCATCACCTCTGGACAAGTCCTGAAATTAAATGACAGGGGCTTGCAACATGATAAACATTTTCTGTATACACATTTGAAACACAATGAATAGCTTATTACAGACCCTAAAAAGATTTATTTTCCCATTTGACAAATTGTTGTTGCAGTGAAAAAAAATTAAGAACACATTCTCTCTGATGTAAAGTTTCCATTTAGACACAACCAGTGGGGTTTAATTAGAAAACATGAATAATTGAGCATGCCACTTCTCTCTAAGCAACAAACTGGAGTCATGGAAAAGCGAATTCTTGTTAGACAAAAGAGCACATTATTGCATAGTGTTATCCTCTAATGTTTTTCTTTTCTAACAACAACCTTTCAGTAATAATTCAAACCAATACTCTCTGATTAAATACTATGAATAGACGTCTTCATTTATGATGCAAAGATCAAATGAATCAAAACAAAACAACAGCAAATGCTCCCTTAAAAGCCTGGGGATACAGTTCAGTACAAGATTTTACTGTATAAGCACAAATGCCTGAATTTGAATCCTCAGCAAATACTTAAAAGTTGAGTATAAGGGTAAAGAGATGGTCCATCATAAAGAGTTTGTACTGTTCTTCAGAAGACTTAAGTTCAGACCCAGCACCTATGTCCAGCAGCTGGCAACTGCCTGTGACTCCATCTCTGTGGGATCCAAACCCTTGACCTCAATGAGTATCTGTACTCATGTGACTGCACACACATACACACATACACACCACACAGACTTGCATACATATACCATTCACACACACTTACACACATACAATGCACATGCACAGATACCCCCACACACACACACACACACTAAAATATAAATCTTAAGACAAAAGAAGCTGGGTGTGCCTATACATGTACTTGCTTGTAACCCAAACATTATGGGACTAAGACCACAAAGACCTGGGAGCTGACTGACCACACAAGGTAGCTGAAGTGGTGAGCTTCCAGATCAGTCCAATCTCTGCTTCAAGACAATCTGTCTCAATGCAATATAACAAGACATTGGATGTCCTGCTAAGGTTTCCACACGCTTGCTGATGGACCATATCACAAGCAGTCTCATACACACACATACACAACCACCACCAGCAGCACCACCACGACAAAATTTTTTTTCCAGCAGTCTCTACAGGGACATATGTTTCTGAGAACACCATGAAGAGAGGGAGGTGGACATGGCAAGGATTAGAAGGGAAGAAGCCTAGGACATTGGATTTTTCATGTATTTCACCATTCTGACAACAGTGACAAAAGCCAGGCTACACAGTGACACTTTTAATACACAGTTTGAGCATATGAACTTAGTTCTCCCGGTCTCTGAATTCTTCTGTAACAAGATGATTAGAGACCACCTGCTGATTGCACCCAAAATCCCCACTGGATATTTCAGGCTCAGTATGCTCAGGTGAGGTCACTGAGGATGGCTTTCTGGGTAAGCAGTACACACGATGTGAACAAGAAAAAAAAAAAGCTAAGTTGAAAATTCCAATACAAAAGTAGAAAGATAGGGTGAGCGTTTAAGTCCCTGCACCAAGCACCAGCCACAATCTTGGGTTTTGTTGATCTGTTTGTAGTTTTTGTGTGCTTTTGTTTCTCTGATTCTGAATAAACCCAACAGTCCACTTTCTGCACATGTTTGCTGCTCCAGAGTTCTCCCAGATACCCCTCTAAGCTGTGTTTCTGATCTAGTACTTGTAGATGCTGCAAGACCTTCAACTCTCTGTAATCTGTCTTGGCATCCTCTCCTCTCTGCTGCTCAGCACATATTGTGCTTTGCCTTGAGAGCACTGTACTGGAAGAAAGAACACATCCCATGCCCTGGCCTCAGTCAGATCTCTGGGCAGATTTCCTCCATTGCCCAGGCTAACTACCCAAGGCCAGTGTTGTCATCATGGTACACTCTGATTCTCTTCCTTTTGTTTTGTGTCTCTCTCAGCTGACTTGTCATTTGAAGTGACTCTGCAGAAGATTCTGTTCAGAACATAGTTCCTCTCTGTCTCAGGTCTTTGTTGCCTCTAGGTTGAATGGTTTCAGGTTTAGAGTTCCAGGAACACTGAAGTATATTGTTCTTTGAGGGTAAGAGGTTTATTAGAAAAGTCATTAATGCCTTAGGCAGGCTGCAGCATAGTGTGTACTCAGAGGGTAATTCAGCTCACATGGATGAGCAGGACTTCCTTCTCCCTAGATGTAGGAGGAGATTAATAAATATCATTGTTAGTCTGTTGCTAGGGGTAACCAGTGAGTGGTCACATAACAAGTGTCAGGTGACTAAAATACACTTTCCTGTCTGCCTATTGCTATAAATCCATTGATGGTCATTCATAGGAGCAGGAGCAGAGGGAGGACGAAAACATAGAGATGCAAGTTGCTTTGGTTTCTGTAAATATCATTGTTTATTCAAAATGGAAGAGATTTATAAAATCTCATGGCTAACATGGAACAGTTTCTAATAGGGCAGGGCATTACTACTACACGGAAAGTCATTAAGTCACTATTTTTAATTCCTCCAAGATATTTGAATCATATAACAATAAATTCCTTAGTTACCTTCCATTTACGTACAGCTGCCATCAAACACTTATTAATATTGAAGACACTTTAAAGTAGAGTAGCATAGTTTTGAACCTGGACTCTGATATTACATAAAATTCTGATGTCAGAGTCATACTGATCACCCATTATTTTTTAAGAAAACCATTCAATCTCTTTCTACCTCAACTTCTTGCCAGCAAAACTGGCTGTCTATCAACTGATAATTGGAGCAGGGATAGAATGCTAAACATGGAGATTATTTAGAAAGATGCTTGCATGTGGGGTCAAGGAGCCCTTCAATAGGAGAGCCAGCCTGGAGCAAAAGTGAGATAGAGGCTTGTCCAACCCCCACCCCAAATCTATGTGCCTACATGTCCTAGGACATGGCCTTACAGTCTCCACCCCTCCCACCCTTGAAATGGTCACATACCCCAGTGACCAGGTTATAGATTAAGCTTCTTTCCTTATAAAATCATGTCCAGCAAGCCCCTGGAATTCCTCCTCAATCAAATAAGTCATCTCCAGCACCTTAGCTCAACCAATAGTGTACACTCACCCTGAAAGTCTCCACCACTTCCAAAGATTTAAATAGCCTTTGTTCTCCACAATTAAAGATGAATTACACCTGCCTCCTGAGAGCAGCTGTCATGCTCACCCCACACTCCTGGCTGTTCCCGCCTTGCTTTCCCTATCAGGCCACTGATCTGATCGCAGACAATCATGCCATTAAGGGAGGGGGAGCACAGTGAGAACGACACTTGACAAGTAGTAACCACCTACCAAATGCTGGGCCTCAGTGCGGTTACCATAGAAACAATGGCAGAAAATTGGCCATTAGTTTGACTGTCTACACATTCCCTTGAAATATTTTTGAAACACTTTGAGGTATTAGCTACTTATTTTACTCTTAAAAGTTGCCAGTTAATGGCTATGATTTCTTTCAACACTAAAAATACAGAATGAACAGGACTTTCTTCTCATGTAACTATACGTGTCAAACTGAAGCAAAGTTGTTCTTAAACTATTTGAAATTTAGATTAACAAGATCTGCTTTATCTCAAGTCTCATGTCATAGGACATCTTAGATATTATAAAATGAATATTTTAACATTTTGTCAACAACACATAGATTTTAGAGGGTGATTAAATTTGTAAATAATAACTGAATATTTTCTCTTATATTATTTTATTATATGTGATTATTGTTTTATACAATTTTTTACTCTCAATTGTTATTTATACTTCTTTGTAGGAACAGAACAATTCAAAGTATTACATACTTTTCTAAAATTAAGTGTTCTGCAGAGAGACAAATCTAAAAGATAATTCTCATTTCCATTAATTTTACATGTTATGCTCTATATCCTGAAGAATAAAAAAATATTGAAAATAAAAACATATAGCCCCCCAGGCTATAGAAGCCATGATAAGCTTTTAATAAGGACTAGGAATGCTTAAAAAAATTGCATCTCAGAAAGTGCTTTCTCTAAGAAATACTAAGAAAAATTCATTCTCAGAATAAATAGTCAACTTTTTACTATGTAAAAAGAATGTGTAGAGCATCCTGTTTGTAAATACCTAGTACGCTGTAGTCCAACCATTGCCTGTGTTGGTAACACGTCATTATCATGACATACACATGCCTTCCTTCGCTCCATTGAGTTTCTGAAACACTCATATCAAAAGATGCCTCAATATCATTTCCTTTAAGACACGATGTTTCTGCCTCTGGATAAGACGTAAGTTCGTGGTCTTTAAATATAAGTTTATGGTCTTTAAATATTTCTCATGATCTGACATTGAGGTTTTAGCTGTACTTACTGTTTCTTCCATTACCATCTTTCATACCCATTTTCCTCAGAAATTTTCAGGAAACTTCAAAGTCCTTTCGTGTATTGTCGTGTGTGTGCGCATGTGTGTGTTTGTGTACATGTGTGCACACACACAAGAGTGCATGCACATATGAATCTGTTTTGTTCACATGAATATGAGATCATGTATGTCAAGTGTATATATATGTACAGTCTCAAATGTCCCTGTGAAAGTGTCCCTCTCCTGTTTTGAGATAGGATATCTCACCTGACCTCAAAGTCTCAGCTAGGTTGGCTGGCCTTCTGTCTAAGCCGCCCCCTCTGGAATTAGAACACCAACATGCCCAGCTTTTTACATAGTTTCTGGGCATAAAACTCAAACATCCACTCTTGCATGGCAAACAGTTTAACAATCAAGAAATTTACTCAGCCCCTTGATTCATTTTGAACACATAACACCCAAGTATAAATTTCATGGAAAACTTAACTGCATTATTTTTCCTCTTTCTGTATTGGCAATCTTGACTGTGCTCCAGCAATTTACTTTGCCTTTAGAAGCAACTGAAACATGCCTGTTTTGGGACCAAAATTTAAAAATAACCTGCTTTGCTATTCCTCCAAATCTAAATCTTTTATGCATCTCTTTACTTCCCTTCCCATACTGACATCAAGCACTCTGCCACTGATATAAAAATCCAGGCTGATACTCCTCTGCTTCTATTTATGGCTAGAATTAATTTCCCAAGATTTCTCTTGTTAGACAAATTACTAATATAAAGTGCAATGAGCTTGTTATGCTGGGATGATAAGATCAAAAACTAGAAAACTGACCAGTTTCAACATTGATTCAAATTTACAGGGAAAATGAACCCTGATACAGCTTCCTGGGCAGTTAGTTAGTGAGAACCCAAGCACATTAGCTGAATTCCCAAAAAGGAAAATCTTCCTTCAGACACTCAGAATAGAGAGGTGTGCACCTACATGTCCATGCAGTGCAGAGGCACAGCTGTGTGTTGAATAACTTGGAAGATGGCACAGCACTGTGTATTCCACTTGGATTTGGGTTCCAGATAATACAACTGTCACTAAGTCTAACTCTCTCTCTCTCTCTCTCTCTCTCTCTCTCTCTCTCTCTCTCTCTCTCTCTCTCTCTCTCTCTTTCCCTCTGTTAAAATAACTCCTGGTCTAGCCAAAATTAATCTTTGTAAACTGTACCATAAAACAATGGATATGTTATTGAAGTTATTGATACTGATGTTGTTGATGGAGAGATGAGTCATGCTTCGTTTGAACATGAAAATTGATATGTGATAATCAAAAATCACAAGCGAACGATGCTGCAATTATTTTGAAAGACATGCTTCCTGCATTTAAGAAAAAGTTTTAAAAATGGCCTAATTTATTTAAAAAATACCAAAGAGGTGAAAATATTCTATTCAAACCAGTTATACGTCATTGTCCAGTTTAATCATATCCCACGAAAATGAGATTTGAAATTCATAAATAAACCCTGACTTGAATCTGCATGAAATCTACATTTTAAAATTAATCTTAAAGGGAAATATATGTATGTAATGGAAAGGTAGTTTATATATTACATTAATAAGAAGACTTTTACTTGTTATATAATCCACTGGACAAATATTGCAGTTCCATGTTCCATACTTTTCATTTGTTTGATGCAATCCAGTAATGAGTGTGGGAACACTTAGACAATGCCAGTAAACAACATTTAAATGAAATCAAAACTGGGAAGGGATTCAATAACACCTTCTGTTATTTACAGCAGTGTGAATTACTACAGTGTGAAATATATACACTATAATGTTAAAAAAACAATAGTTTTCACTCGAGAAAATGATCATGTGATACAATGACATTTACAGAACTAATCTAGAACCTTCTTAAAACCTGAGTATTACCTTTGATTGTGGCTATTCCTTAACCCTTACATAGGAGTAAGTCTGGTTCTGACTAATCTTTGAACACCCATATAGTGATAGAACATGTGACAATTGGTTTTATTTTTGAGATTATAATTTAATTGAAACATTTCTCCTTTCTCTTTCCTCTCTCCACCCCTACCATATATATATATATATATGCCTGCCTCTTCTTCATTAATTTCAATTATGTGCATATATGAATATGTCTTTATACATACACTTCTGAATATAACCTGCTAAGTCTGTATAATATTACTTGAGTGCATGTTTTCAAAGCTGACTATTTGACACTGGAAAACCATTTGCTTTGCTCTGCCCTGAGGAGGGTCACCTCTCTCATTCTCAGCTTTATTTTAAAAGAATTTATGTTGTACCTGGTATTAAACTGATACTCTTGGCTAGCTCCAGTACATGATATAATCCAAATGACAAAGAAGGACAACACTAAATTTGACATTTCTAAAAGCACTCCTTTGTTGTTTGAGATGAAGAATGGCTTTCAGGAGAGCCATTTTGAATTGCCCTGATAGCCTAGAATGCTCCTAAGAGTATGTCCACTAATTCCTAATGATTAGGATGTGATGTTGAATTTGAATATTTTTGTTTATTATGCATTTGAGCCACTAGAATTTTGTAAAAGCTATTGTCTTACTTATTGGGAAGGAAATCTCTGTCTAATAAATGCAATAAATACATAATGTCATGTAGAGCAATAATTCCCCACTCTGGGGATTTTATATAGAAAGCAATTCAACAGAAGAGAATTTAATTTACAAATATAAATTACAATATTATTTATGATGGCTTCAAACCATTCTAAATGTGCTAAATTTCCAACAACAGAAAAATAAAAGGTTTTGAAAATCTCCTCAGATAAATATTTTATAGGCATGAAACATTAATTATAGAAATAGCTTAATGGTGATTATAAAATTTTGGTGAAATAATGTAAACTGATAAAAATACATTATAATTTTAATGGTGTGAGGAATAAATAAGCATGCAAAATTGCTTTAAGACAAATGTCCTAAGTCAGCAGAGGATTTTGTAGATGTAAACAGAATTATATTTTTAAAATATTTTTAAATTTGAAAAATGCTTTAAGTTTGTGATACTTAAGGAGGAAAAACAGAGAATTTCATCAGAAAAATGACTATGTCTGAGTGCGTAAGTATCATGGTTCTGTGTTTGTCCGAATGATGGGATAATGTTTGACTAGCTTCTTTATTTTACAACAGCAATGCCTGAGACTAGAAAATGAGTTATGGGGCGTGTCACAAGGTTAAAAAAAATCAAAATATGCGAATGATAGCACTCTATTCAAAACAGAACTAGAGTTGTTCAGATGAAATCAAATCGACTGCTGTGACTACCAAATGTGCTGTATGTGTGAGTGGGGGAAGTTATATATGTGCATATGCAGTTGGAGCACACAGTCCCCAGAAGGAACCCAGTAGACCTGCCCTGTTGCTCTCTGTCTTCTTTTCCTGAGATGAGTCTCCTAGGATAATGGTTACTTTCAATTGTCTACTTGGGAAAATGATCAGCTACCTGGGATGGGAGTCTCAGTGAGGAACTGCCTAGAACAGGTTTGCCTGTGATTACGCGGGCAAAGATTTTCTTAATTGGGTTGGCTGACATGAAAAGTTCCACCCGCAATGTGCGCAGTACCATTTCGTGGGCTGAGCCCTGAGCTGAATGCATAAAACCTAAGTGGACCTCTGGCATTCTCTTCATCAATTACACTCTCCCCTTAACTGTGGACAGACTATAACAGAAGCTACTTGAAGCTCCTTGCTCCTATGCTTCCCAGAAATGGTGGACTATAACCTGGAATTGTGAGCCAAATAAATTGTGCTAGTACAAAACTAAGGCACGGACAGAGCATGGAGGCTAGACAGACATTAAGAAATTTCTGAAGACCCTCCTGCCTTGGCTCCCCACAGGTCCGGGTTACAGTCCTACAAGCACATCCAGCATTTTCATGGAGCACTAGGGTCTAAACCCAGGACTTTACTTGGTCTTCCCCAGTGAGCCAGCTCCAGTGCCTAATTGCTGTTGAGTCCTTCATTGGGCCTTATATTTATCATGTCTCTTAATTAATTGCCACCATTCTGAAAACTATTGCTGGTGAAGAATGGGGAATTCTTAAATTCTGAAGCGATTTTTGAAATCAGTTGTCAGAAACCAGTGTTATTAAATACTTTAAACAAGCCAACTCCATTGAGTCCAAGATCTGCTGATGTTAATCCCTCTGCAGTAACCCCCTCAATAATGGAAAATGGGCTGATTTCTCGCTTCCCTGGAGGAAATCTAGCTGCACAAGGAGGACTCAGAAGCTTGGTCATTTCCTCCATGAGCTCCTAAGTTTTACACTGCTCATAAAGGCTTCTCGCTTCCTCCCTCCCTCTCTCCCTCCCTCCCTCCCTCTCTCCCTCCCTCCCTCCTTCCCTCCCTCCCTCCCTCCCTCCCCTTCCTTCCCTCCATCCCTCCCCTCCCTTCCCTCCATTCCTCCCCTCCATTCCTTCCCTCTCTCCCTCCTTTGTTCCTTCCTTCTTTCCATTCTTGCTTTCTCTCTTTCTTTTTCACTTCTATCAGCCTTAAATTTTGTTTAATAAAATGAAATCATTAGAATATCTTTACCTTAAAAATTAATCTGACGTTTAGGAAAATAAAATTCCTCAGGCCTTGTGGCACAGTCCTGTGATCCCAGGTACTTGGCAGACTGACAAATAAAGATTCAGGTTCAACGGCAGCCTGGGCAACTTAGTAAGATCCTGTTTTCAAAATTGAAAGTACAAAATGGATTTGGGGTCTGCTCAAGTGGTTAAGTATTTGTTCAGAATGTATGAGGCCCTAGTTTCAATCCCCAATGTTAAAACAAACAAACAAACAAAAGAAATCTTATGTAAGAACACTTATCAATTAATCTATTCATTCTGACAATATCTCAACCAGCCAATCAAACATTATTAGAAAGTGTAGAACCATAATTATGAGTCAATCTAAGAAGAGAAACAAATTATAAATCAATGACTCTTTTAAATCATTGAGTAACCACCTGAGGGAGGGAAAACAGAAGACTTGGGTACTTCAGCTTACGACCACATTCATGCAGGACATGTCAACAGGGGTGAATAAGACAAGATTCCTACCACAACAAAAAGGATGAAGAGGAGAAAGAGAAGCAGCCCATTGCAGCATGAGACATACCCAAGGGCAGAGACTGAGTACAGGAGTCACTAATATCACCAAGTGCATTTAAATGCCAAGGAAGATTGTAAATAAAAATGTAACTGGCTATAGGGTTAGCAGATTGATTATCATGGAAAATGACATTTTTATGTTGTTTCCAGGCTGCGCTGCTTGTAATCAGACTTTACTTCTCCGTCGTTCCTTGTACTTTTATATTTTTCTTCTCAACTATTATATTGTCATTTATCTTGAGAGAAATTTACAAGAACATTCATTTTTTTAAATAATGTTCATTTCTTTCTAGAAATAGTGAAGACAGAAGATGTTTCAATCAAATAAAGCAAAATAGCTTCCAGAAATTTGGGTTGTGGTTTGTGTTGTATCAATAAGGCAAGTCCTAAGGGTGACTAGTTACAGAATTCAAGAAGTTTTCGTATGTAAAATGAAAGGACCAGTAAGCTTCCTTTCTAGAATGAAGACTAAGTCTGAGAAAAAGGCCAAAGTTGACTTATCACATTTATTTCTTAAATCACTGCTCCCACATGGTTGTTGCATAGCTAATAAATGAAAAAATTTAACTCTATTATCAAGTGGATACATTTAAACAAAACAAATATTTAAGTATTTTTTCCTCTGAATTCCAATCCATAAAAAAGCTAAAGACTCACTTCATCTCACCATTTAATCATAAGATGTACCTTTTTAGAAGAAATATCATATCACAATTATAGAGAATATAAACTACTACTTAATGCACTGTGTCTCTAATTATTTAAATTAGCAACTTTGCAGTCCTGTGTGAAACACATCACTAGGGAAAACCATTTGCCACAAAGCCTTGTGACCTGTATTTCATCCCCAGGTTATACATGGGATCCCATGGTGGAAACTGAGAACCACCTCCTCCACGTTGACCTCCAATTTTCACTTGCACATATGCAGACAGAATGAATGAAACACAAGAAAAATATAAATTAGCTTTTTGTGAGTTTAAACCCTGATTTGCTTATTTGTACAATTTATTAGTAATGCTGAATTTTTCTCCTGTTTCTATATTCTCTAATAACTTACTCATGAGTCATAAGGAAATTTAAATACCCTTCGAAAAATAACTTGCAAACAATTCCACTTCTGATATTTTGAGTATATTTACATAGCCAGTAATGTTGGATGAAGAATGATAAGCTATTGGCATAAAGATGTGGGAAGCAACTGTAGAGAACCTGTGAAGGGTCACATGGCAGAGGAGAAGCTGATAAAGTAGAAGGAAACAAGCAAGGGGAGAAATAAATGTGACATTTAGGATGTACTTGAGGGAATTATGTACTCACTCTTCATGAACAAAATACTATATATAAAATTTCCCTCTTCCTTGGTTTTCTTTTAATGTTAGATTATGTTTCTTTAAGAAGCCTCCTGCGTGCATTAATTATACTATCTTTCCAGATGAGTTGATGGCACACATTCTGTGACATTGAGTTTATGCTATTTCTTTTCCTCTTACCAGCAACTATTTCCTACACATACACTGTCAGAACTTCTGTTAGGATCCGGGAACATGATTGTGAACAAAAGCAAACATCCTTTATATATTGATGTTACTTTTGTCAGCATGTAAAGGAAGAGCCAATGATCTCATATTGGCCTACACACAAAATTTCCCTTTGGAAATCATTTTGAGGGAAAAACTGCCTGGTTATTTGGGATGTATTGAGGAGCCAAGGGACCCTGAGGCTGTAATCTTAGCTGACAGCAGGAAGCAGTGCACTACTGTGAGGAGGTGTCTAACAGATTGAGTCACTGCAGCAAAAGAATGTGAGCGAGAAACCTATAAATAAGTATACCTTGGCTGGAAAAGAGAAATACGCCATTCAAGTCAGTGCAGTGGTTAAACAGGGAACGTGGAGAGCTTCTTGGACTAGGTTACAGATGTTGTTTTTATGATAACTTGATTGCTAAGTACTGAGAAATTTTGAACAGCTGATGGAGTTTGAAAGACCACCCTGACTGAAGCATGTAAAATAGACACTGAAGACCATGTAGTCATGCAAGACACAGCTGGAGGATAATCTTATGGGATATCCAAATTAAATGCCATTGCAATTTCCAAGAGGCTGATTGGAAGGCTTCTCAAAGGTTGTAAGAATGTAGACGTGAATTAAATAACAATGGCAAAATGGGAAATGTCAATGGTTTCAGAAGTGTTCAAGTATCTTTGGGGCCCTCAGAATACATGAGACAAAGACAGCTGTGGCTTGGTGAGGTTCCCAGTGGATGCCTCCCCTGGACTTTGTAGGAACTCAGTTCATGGAGAACATTACTGGTGGTGGTGGCACATGCCTTCAATCTCAGCACTCACTCTGGAGACACAGGGAGGTGAATCTTCCTGAGTTCAAGTGTGACCTGATTTTCGAGCAAATTCTAGGACAGACAAGGTTACATAGATAAGCCCTGTCTTGAAAATCAAAAAGAAAAGAGGTCAAGCACTACACTTAAAATGAAGTCTAATTTCAGAGTGTTTACTAAACACTGTTCCTTGGCTTACAGCCATGCCCTGTTTATTGATGAACCTGAGGATGCTTTTGCACACTCTGAGAGGGAGCACACTCAGATAGAAGTTAATAGCTTATGAAATTTGTCTGCTACTAATCTCTGACACAAAAGCATGTTCTTTTTCATTTTTTTACCAACAACATCATTACTGGTGACCAAAAAGTGGCAAGCCCTCCTAACTAGTTACATTAATAAATCTATTTAGGAGTTCACAAAATAACTCTCAATGTCCAATTCCTATGTTCTGATTAGTTCTTTTCTCTCTTTCTTCTTTCTTTTCCAATTGAAACAAGATAGTGTCACATGGGAAGAGAAAGCCATAATTGAAAAATAAAATCCATCAGAGTAACCTATGAACATTTCTGAAGGTCACTTTCTTGATTAATTCCCGATATAGAAGAGCTTAGCTCACTGTGGGTGGTGTCATCCTGAGCAGGTGATCCTGGGTTGCATAGGGGAGTAGGCTAAGCAAGCCATGCAAGTAAGTAAGCAAGCATTGTCCCTCTATGTTCTCTGCTTCAGACCCTGCCTCCAGGTTCCTGCCCTGAATACTGTCCTGATTTCCCTTAAATGACGGACTTTCAGCAGGACATGTTTGGTAAATAAACAGTCTATTCCTACGTTTCTTACTGTTATTAGTATCTCCTCTCTATATCTCTATATCACCCTTCTCTTCTCTCCCCAGTTAACTTCTCCCATTTTCCCCATTTTCCCATTCATGGCACTCCTGTGTCCTGTTAGTCCCCATTCTAGAGCTCCCCCTTCCTTGCTTTCTTTTCACTTGATAAGCATATGTTCATCCACCTACATCCCTGTTCCCAAAATAATGACTCTGAGACCTAATTTTATATGAATAGGTACCTAGGCAAGAAGCCTTAGCTTGTTCCCAACTAGCTTGTAACAAAATTATCCCACATTTTATTCTAAATCCCACCATATAGTTAATTACCTCTCCTCAGGTTCATGCAACTGTCTTCCTTAGAGTTTTGAGAGAATCTCTTCCCAAGTCTTATTCTATCTCAGAGTTCCATCTCTCTACCGAAATTCCCACCTCCTATGTCCTGCCTCAGCTCATTGGCCAATGAGCTTTTTATTGACAGTTGATGCATCCATGTAAGGCACGAAAGATTCTTTCTCTATACTTCCATCCTTTCATAATGTATCCAGGTTTGAGACTCATATATATAAAGATTTGCACCATTAGCAATAAGGAAAATGCAAATTAAAACCACCTTGAGAATCTAATGTAACCCAATCAGAATAGTTAAGGTTTTAAACATAATAATAATACAATAAATGTTGGCAGGATGTTAGGCTAGAGGAGCTTCCATTCACTGTGTGTGGTATTATAAGCTATGTGGTCATTCTGGAAATAGTATAAACATTCTCAAAAGTCTAAGATAAATCTCCCAGTAGCTCTCCCAGTAACTTGGTATATGCTCAAAGGACCTAAAATCGTACTCCACAGGTATTTGCTTGGTCATGCTCATTGCTACTCAATTCACCACACCTAGGAAATGTACACAGCCTAAATGTCTTAGCTGATGAACAGATAATGAAAATGTGATATCATATGTAGATAGATAGATAGATAGATAGATAGAGAATTAATGAATGAATGAATGAATGAATGAAATATACAACTTTAAAGAAAAACGAAATCAAGAAATTTTTGGAAAATAATTAGAATTAGAAAATATTATACAGAGTGAAGGCAGCCCAGACTCATAAAGGTAAATGCCTAATGATCTCTCTTACTAATAGATATTAACTCTGAATTTTGAGTTATCTTTTATTTTATCAAGCCTACAGGTAAGAGACTCTTGAAATCTTTAGGGAGAACTTGGACTTTTAAACAGTTGGAACTGTTTTTAAAGAATGTCACACTTTTAAAATTATGATGTGATATTTACATGGAATCTTATAGATGAACAAGAAAAGAAGGGTTACAGTTCATTAGTGATATACGTGTACATCTAGTTGAAAAAAGGTCAACTGTGCTACTTAGATTTTCTTCTCAACTTGACAGGAAATCTCAACTGAGAAACTTCTTCTATCAGATTAGCATGCAAGCATGTCTAGGAAAGTAGTCCTAGGTTGTATAAAAAAGTAGGTGCTATGAATATCAAGCCAGTATGCAGCATTCCTCTGTGATCTCTGCTTCAGCTCCTGACTCTAGATACATCCCTTTAGTTTCTGCCCTGACATCTCTTTGTAATGACTGTGAGCATCAAATGAATTAATTCCTTTTTTACCCTTAGTTGATGTGTTCATAGTGTCTATCATGACAATTAAAAGGAAACTAATGTACTTTGTAAGCACTGTTAACACTTAAGGGTTATTCTTATTAATTTTGAATATGTTAATATTTAAGAGGGCTTACATTTATGAATGGTTTCATTCAGACCATGAAGGTACTGTGAGGTGGCTGAATATTTCCTGAAACATATTTTTTCAACACATACAAGCAAAATAAGCACACAATAAGTCAGATCTTCTTCATAATACATTAGTATCTTGGAAAGCTACTGAAATATAACTTATTGATATGACTTTACTTAAGAGTCTTACATACTATATTTGTTTTCTCTCTCAGGAATACAGTAAATCACAAACATTGACCATACTTTTACAATGAGTAATCCAGAACTCAAAAGCACTCAGGTGATGTAAGAATGATGATCAAATTAATACAGTGGAAAAAATGATTTAATAAAGCTTGAGGTAAATAATTTATATACATTTGTGACTGTTGATTCATGCAATCCAGCCAATACTAACACCAAAAATATTAAAATAATGTATATATAGTTGATCAATAGATAATGTTCATGAGGACATAATTTCTTGAAGGCATACATGATGAAAAACTATCTGATTCCTCCAGGCCAGGCCTATCTAACAAATGTAAGGTCTGCAAGTGACTGTGGAATGAAGCATTCTGTTAGTTAATCAGAAAAATGTTCCAGTTAGTCTTCTTAAGTCGTCAGGGGTGTAAAGCAAATTTCTTTTTTTATAGGTCTTTTCAATTAAGTAGCATGTTGCTTCCCTGGGGTGTAAACATGTATCACGAGCAAGGGAAAACAAAACTGAACAGTAAGGTTTAATGTGCTTTTGCCATCACAGTTGAACAAACAAAGTACCTCCTTGAAGATCATGCACAAAGTAAAACAACCATCTATTTTCAGGCACAACTGAAAACACATACACCAAGCTATTAATATGATTTTCTTTGGGGTAATTATTCATGTGCTTTATTATTCTTACTTATTCTCTGTTTTAGAGAGACATGTTAACTACATTCATCAACAAAAATGTCATATAAAATGTTTTATATAGTAACAATAAAATGGTAACTTTTTCAAAAGATTGTAAGTATTAAATTAATTTCCATTGTATTCATAGTAAGTGAATATCATCAATTCATATGCTATATATATATATGTGTGTGTGTGTGTGTATATATATATATATATATATATATATATATATATACACTATTTGCTAGAGAACAAAAGATAAATGTTGGAAAAAATGTATATTCTGATATTCATAGCACAGTACCAGTGATATTGACCTTTTTTCATAGGATAGAATAATAGACATTTAATTACATTGTTGGCATCCATGTAATTACTCAAAATGCATAGAAACAGAAAATTTCCTGATTTTAGACTTTGGGGAGTTTGGGAATATTAGTATGTACCTAATGAAATATCAGTGACATAAAATCTGAGGCTAACCACAATACCTTTGAATCTTTACTAATTCAAACAAGATAGTGCTAATTACATAGACATATATTTATATGTCTGATAGACATAGTCTGACAGTAAGTTAATAGATTCAGAGTGGCGGTGCTTTGACTCAAACCTAACACATAACATTAGGTGTGTATTTTCTCATCTCTAGAGTCACCATACTTAAATAGTTTTTATCTGAATACATTTAGGATTCCAGATTTATGGATTTAAAATGCTCTGCCTATGTAAATAAATCATTCTTAAATTCTGCCCATTTGTCTGTTGTTGATGAATGGCATTGTGAAGCAAACTCTATGAATGGAAATGGGTTCATTACTAAACAGTGATCCAATGAGGATTGTGCCAAAACTAATTAATGTATTAAGTCATCTTAGAAATGGCAAGAGTTGTTAGCCAGGACCACTTTAACCTCTGACTTATTACTCCACATTTTGAGTTTTAGCCCCATATTTCTAAATATTGGAACAAAACTACTTGCTAAGTGTTGATTCTTAAAATAATAATATACAGCTTTCATAAAGTGTTTCCTTGATTTAAGATGGGTCATGATTAAAGGACTCTGTTAACCTTCATGTTCAGACAAAAACATCAGTAGGAGTTAAGCTAGAGTCATATAAATCAGTCTGGCCTTTGAGTTCAAACTCGTAACTATGTGTACATCTTCCTAACCCATAGAGAAACTCTAGTTCACTTTTGATTAGCTGCTGCTACCACTTTGATTACATGAATAAAACTAAATTGATTAAGCACAGTTTCCTATCAGAACTTTTCTTCAAGATTTCTGACATTAAAAGATTCAAGAGACTCAGAAAATACCCTGATTTTAGTAGTAAGTCTTGAGTTGAATGAAAAGAAACTTGGACATAATCTTACAGCAGTCCATGGGGTAGGAGGTTGTTTGTTTGGTTGGTTGGTTTTGGTTTTCTCAGCTGATGCTTTAATTTGGAACAGGAGGCAGGTATTTGAGGGTTTTTGTTTTGCTTTTGTTTTGTTTTTGTTCTTTTTTTGTGTTTTTGGTTTTGTTTTTTGTTTGTTTGGTTTGTTGGTTGGGTCGCCATGGTTTGGTTTGGTGGTTTGGTTTGGTTTGGTTTGGTTTGGTTTGGTTTGGTTTGGTTTG
>NW_021604597.1:331017-359759 GCF_004785775.1 Grammomys surdaster
TGGTTTGGTTTGGTTTGGTTTGGTTTGGTTTGGTTTGGTTTGGTTTGGTTTTGGCTTTCCTTTGTTTTCTTTTGTTAACTTAATAATCTTTACAAAGATCATTCTGCTAGGGAGCTGCAGGGTACAGTAAACCAGGTCACTTTCAAAAAACATAAATAAAGGAAAAATATATGGATGTTCCCTTGGGCCTTTAAACTGACTTCCCTTGAAGCTCAGACTTTCCTGGCCTTCAGTTTTATGGAGCTTTGTCCTCAGCAGAGACAGACATCCAGGGACCAGGAGCAACTACAGGTTTCTGTGAGCACCAGTACTGTTTATGGCCTGACAAACAGAAATGTCTCTAATCTCTATTTACTTCATTTCCCTAAAGACACAGGTGGAAAGTTCTCCACATCCAGGACTAAACTATCCTCTGCCACTCCAGAGTGTAACTGGCTCCCTAGTCCTGGCCCACAATATACTTTTGTCAAATTATAAATGTTTTATCATAATTGAATTGTGTGTGTGAAAGTGTATATATGTTTACCAGGATTCCCAGTGTGTCAGTGTAAGTTTCCTACACATCCCTTTCTTTAATACCATTTTAACAGATTTATCTTCTTCTACAGACTCATTTTCCTTCCCTTTCCAGCTCTCTGGTCATCCAGTGACTGTATTACTTTGTCTGTTATCATAGGAAAGGATCTGGCTTTCTAGCCAGAAAAACCCTGACGCTTGTGGGTTATTCCCAAAGTTCTTGATAGGTTTGAGTTTAAAACTGTGACTCATGTCCAAAGTATATTAGTCTCCTTAAAATTGTGTGTGTGTGTGTGTGTGTGTGTGTGTGTGTGTGTGTGTGTGTGAATTAAAATATAATCACATTATTCCCCTCTTCACTTTTCCCTCTAAACCCTGATATATATCCATCCTTTTTCTCTTTCAAATTCATGGTCGCTTTTTTTCATTAATTGTTGTTCCATGCATGTATGTATATACATTTATTTTTAAATATCAAAAACTGTTTTTAAAATTACTAATGCAAAAAAGGAAACATTTTTGCAGTGTTCTGTAAGATAATATAATGAGAAGCTTGATGCATAACTTTTAAGAAAAATTGTGAGATTATGAATGGTATGTTAAGAAGTATGTAAAAAACTAGGAATAAATGAGAATATATCATCTTTTTATTAAAGATTTTGTTATTCAAAAAGAAAGATAAGTACATTTAATTTAGAAAAAGAGATTTGCTGTCATGAGTATGATAATAGAGGTATCTTGCCAAGACATTACCAAGTAATGTCTTAAACACAGGATGTCTACAGAATATTAATATTAATAAGTTAATTTGTCTTAATGGATTCCATCTATATGTTATGACAATGGCTTCTGTGTACAGGAATAATGATTACTGTAGATATTTTCCAAAGTTTAACAGACTAAAGGAAATTGAGAATATCCTCCTTATCATAGCTTCTGCCACAGGAGCGCCTACCTCAGGCTAGCCTGTTTAGAATGCACAAAGGAAAGCATGGTTTGTCATTTCCAAATATGACAAGAGATAAGGATTCTAAGTAAACTGCAGAAGGCATGCTTTCTATATCTAGGTTCCCAGACATAAGGGTTTTTGTTGCTGTTAATTAGTTATTTGTTTAGTTAGTTAGTTAGTTTAAAACTAAGTAACTAAAACTAAGTTTGCTAGTTAATCAGTAAGTTAGTTAATTAATTAACTAAGTTAAAAACTGCAAATCTAAGCAGACTGGAGTCCTTCTCAATTAATCTTGTCATTTACACTTACTTAATAACTAGAAATAATCTAAATCCACATGTATCTAAAACATTGGCATCCAGCTGTGTCAAGAACTTTGGGGTTAACAAACTAGCTTAGACAATAGGCAGTCACGGTTGAAGCCCTGGGACATAGAAGAGGACCTTCAACATCTGATGAATTATGTGCCAAGCCAAGGCTCTAGTAGCAGCAGATGAATTCACACTTAGAGGGATAAATCAAAGCATTAATAGGCTTGTCAGTAAAGCAGGTGTTTTGACTGCTTTCATGCTTCATTTTCATGCAAAGGGGTTGCGGGACACAGAAATCTCAAGAGATTGTAAAGAAATGGTACTGACTAGCTTGATCCCACCCAGTGAGGGGACAAAATGGGCCATCTTTTCATACTGTGAAAGGTACCTCATAACTGTGCTCTGTAAAAGCTAAAGCTGCACAATAGACTATTTGTGTGCTCAGGAGTTTCTTGGTTTTCTTGACATTTTTATGTATACATGCCAAAGGCATTTCTTTTCTTTTCATGATAAACTACTCCAGCAACCATAGCAGCTTCAGGATGTTACAGAACTGTGGCTCACAAGACTCCACAAAAGAAGCTTTGTTTTTAACGTTTTTGAAGACAGGATATACAAACTCAACGATCTAGTTCCTAAACAAAAAAAAGGAAATGAGGAAGTGGAGAGGCAAAATACTCCATCTCACTCTAATTTCAGAATCAGGAATAAAAATTATTATTCAAAAGGTACTTTTAAGAACTTGAGACTGTGTATTTTAAAACATGACTAAATTCACAACTATGTAAAAATTGGAATATCAAATAAAATTGGCATTTCACTTATGTAAAAAGCATTTTTATTTGTTATGTCTTAATATGCTGAGTTTATTAAGTAAATGGTCACTGACACAAAAAAGAGTAGGTTGTAAACTGTAAGTAACTAAAACTGCAGTTGTTATTCTATTGTAGATTTTGTGGCTGTTCTATGTAAGACTACAGATTCAGATATTCCAAAATAACATGCCAACTAGTTAATAGCCAAATCTTAATGTAGTCTGGAAATGCTCTAAGTATGTTATATTTGCAGTACTGAAAACTTTATGAGGCGAATACCACTACTGCATCTATAACAAAATCCAAGCACAGCAAGAAGTCATTTGTTGTAGGGCATATGGTCTAGAATGTTCTAGAACTGATTAGAATCTAAATGTAGGTGGACTCACAAGGTTCAAAACCCATATGCCTAGAACACTTTTTACCATTAGAAAAGAACCTGCTGGATTCCTTGAATACCCGTGGGTATTTGTAGATTGAGTTGTCACTCTAAACATATAAGTACTTTTAAAATATGTATGTCTCTTATAAAGATTGCATACTAAGCAAACACAGAAAGTCTTCAACCAAACTATGTTTCTCATATTGTTTTACACAGACTATTTAGGTCATGATGCATATGACACTCTTGTGATAGAATTTTATTGTCTCTTGTAATACCAATTTTAAGAAAAATCTAAATTATTTAATAATTTCTTTATCTCTATGAATGTTTTAGAACTAATTGTTCAGGAATTAGAGGCCTTAGATACAATGGAACTTAAAGTTGGCTTGAGGACAACATTCCCACAACTAGCAGTTTGACATGCATCATGCTTAATCTCTGCTATGGGGCTGCCAAGGCATGTGAAGATAAGATTTATGTACAGACTTCTAAAACTATACATTTCCAAGGGAATGAAATTGGCCACATCATCTGTTCCACACATTAGTGTCACAGAGACAATCTGCACAAGCAATCTGAACAAAGCCAGGGAGTTGTTTGATCCCCAGAGCAACAGTTAATTTGTGTACATAATAGAAGTGTTTTGTGCCATTGGGCTAAGACTATGCCATCACTGTGCAAGGGAGATAAGATGAGTGACTCAGAGTTACTTCCCTAAGTAGTTGAACTTTCATTGCAATCTAATATTTATCAAAAAGTAAGAATATGCAAGTGTAATAATTTTGAGAAAGTCTTGAGCCACTCATTGCAACAGACTAATGAGTCATCTCAACAATGAGATTGGCCTAACACTTGTCTGCAGAAAGACCAGAGCTCTGGAAAACTGGAGTCCAACTATATTTGGATTCTAGTCCGTTCTAGAACATGCTAGAACATATAGCCTTGAACAAATGGAAAACGAAACTTTCCATTCTAGTTTTTAGTAACCAAAACATTAAGAGAAAACAAAGTTCGTGATTTATAAGCACCAAAGGCAAATCTCACTTTCCTTATTGGTGAGCAAATTAGAAAAGGATTTTTTTTTTTTTACTATTGTAAGATATATAATGTAGTATTTCTGTCTGAACTCTCTGAAGTCTACAAGGTAGTTCTGCTATGTGCATTCACATTGCTCTGAAACCATGGTCATTGTGAACCTCCAAAGCTTTCTCTTTCATGATATTTTGAAAATTTACAACCTAAGCTTGTTTTAAAAAAAAATTAGAGCTGAAAGTGAGTGATTTTAGTTAGATGTTCTTAGTTTTTTAAACCTATTTTTGAAAACACAATGAACTTCATGCTTCATCTACTCTTAACAATTGCATCACAGACTAAAATACACGTATTTAAGTTATTAATGGTGATAAGAATGTATTCTATAGCATCCATTCAAGTGTGTTTCTACAACATATTTCCTAGCAATAGTATTAGTTAAATTTAAACTAAAGTCTTTAGTTTTATTTCTTACCAGAACAAATTATTCCAAAAAGACTGATCAAGAATGGATTAGAAAACACACTTGCAAATATTTGGGTTTTTATCAGAAAAGGAAAATTATTTAATCAAAGTGGTACTTCTCTTTGATGTAATAGAACACGCTCAAGGCAGCCGAAACCTAAAGCCCATAAGGACATATCCCCCCTTCATCACCTGTCATTGTTGACTTACTCAAGCAAGAACAATTTAGAACTTGTGTTGGTAGCAAATATCCCAGGTTATAGTTTTTCAACTGGGTCCAACAATAGCTGCTCAAGACTCTTTAATCCAAAACATTCTGCAAATCAGTCAGTAGTCAATAAAACTGAATGCTCACTGCTACTTGCTATTAGCTTTACTGAGGGCAAAAACACAAAGAACAAGAACCAGTCTTCCCAGTGTACTAAAAGGTAGATCCCTGGTTCTTTCCCTGCATTCATTCCCTAAAACTACAGTAACAAAACGTGGCATCAAAGACTCACAGAATTGCTTTTTTATTCTCACAACTTCAAAATAAGAACTGCAAACTAAAGCTGTTGGCAAGTCTGAATGTCCCCAATGACTCGCAACAACCATCTTTTCTTACACTTTCTGCTTTCTGTTTGTTACAATCTTTTGATAGCTTGGGGTTATTGGCTGCAATCCCTCCCTGTCTATGGGTAGCCTTCTTTCCTCTGTGTCATCTTTTGTCCCTCCTGTGAAGAAGCATGACATTGGATTGAGTTATTCAGCCCACCTGAATAATCCAGGATGATCTCCTGCCAAAATGCCTAATTTAATGACACCTGCAGATTCACAAATTGTAAAGATTAAGACATAGACATACCTAATTCTGCTTATGTGCATGTGTTCTGAGAGAACAACTTAACTCACTCCAACTATCTTTATGACTTCAGCTGCTATTATGTGCTACAAATGAAGTGATTTGGAGGTATTACATTTTTCTTTGTGATAGTTGTCTGCTAGTCTTCTCCAAAACAGTGGTACCTACACAAGAAGTAAATTAGAAGATGATTATAATAAGTGATAGTTAAAAGATATTGGATTTCATTATCTGCACATTACTCTTTTCTCAACATGATTGCTCTTCATAGCATCTCCTTGGAGTGAAGATCATTTTCTGAGTTTTACATATCATGAAACAGACTCTAAACATAATTTGTCTGAATTACACAGAAAATGAGAAGAGCTAGAATTGGAATCCAAGCAAGATATCTTTGGAACCCTATTGATAAATAAACATGACTATTCTACGGGCTTTCCTGTGACTTAACTGATGTGATCAAAATTATCTTAGTGTTCTATTCAGTTGATATTTTTGACTAGTGAAGCTTCCAAATAAACTGGCTTTCATTCAAGATTGGTTGATTTGTCAGGTTTTCTGTACCACATGGTAAGATAAAAGGGGCAAATTCCTTTCAGTTGCCAGGCATGTAATCTAGTTTAGTTTTTATTATTTGCTTTAGCTTACTTAAGTGTAGGCCCAAATCTAGAGACACTGGACAGGCTCTGCCAAGCAGACTGCTCTAGTCAGGGTTTTTGTCAGTTTCCCTGAAGTAGAGCATGTCTGTGATAACCTCTTCTTCCCTCCCTCACTCCCTTCACACAACTCTCCACACATATTTAAATAGAAAGGTGTATTATTTCTTGCCTGTACTTAAAAAATTTGTTAACTGTGATTCACTCTCATCCTGAAATCATTTTCTGTAATGTAGTCAAAGGAGCTGTACCTGAGAGGTTCATAAGCCAATGGGTAGAGTAAGAGAAAGTTCTCCCTATGTGATTCCCAAGGGCTGATAAAGGTTTCTTCTTCTTCTTCTTCTTCTTCTTCTTCTTCTTCTTCTTCTTCTTCTTCTTCTTCATTATTATTATTATTAATTTCTGTAATATTATTTATTTTTAAATGAATTTATTTATTTATTTATTTATTTACTTTGCATCACAATATGAGTCCCCCCTCTCCTCTCAGTAGCCCCTCATGTAGATCTTCCCACTATTCCTCCCTCTTCCCACTATTCCTCCCTTCCATTCTCCTCTGAGAAGGGGGAGTCCCTCCTCTCTCTCTCTCTCTCTCTCTCTCTCTCTCTCTCTCTCTCACACACACACACACACACCACCCAGCACAAGTCATTGCAGGACTAGGCACATCTCCCACTGAGGCCATACAAGGAAATACAGTTAGAGGAAGAAGATTCACAGGGAGACAACAGACTCAGAGATAGGCCCTGCACTAGTTGTTAAGGGACTCACATGAAGACCAAGCTGTACATTTGGTATATATGTATACATATACATATATATTCACACTTTGGTTGGTAGTTCAGTGTTCCCCAGTGGTTCAGATTAGCTGATGATGTTGCTGTTGGTCTTCTAATTGAGTCTTAATCATATGGGAGTAAGGAACCAGAGAAAATAAAACTAGTTGTATAGGTCTTCTGCCTCAGCTTCTCTCAAAAAGCAGAACAGCCCCCGCCTGGTTCTTTTGGCTGGGGCAGACACATAGCTGGTCTGCTCCTGTGAAGATACTGAATTCTGAGACATCCTAGAGGAGTCACTGCACTCAGAACAGCAGATAAGAACTCTGTCCCACTCCCTATGCCCCAGAGTTACAACTGGGAGTCAGGGATGCTCAGGACACATCAGCCACCCAAACCCCACCCCTCCAGAATTCCACTTCCATTCTGCCCCTATATAGTCCTTTTGGCTGGGGCAGACACCTAGCTTGTCTGTTCTTGTGGAGACACTGTATCCCGAGCCATCCTAGAAGAACCACTGCACCCAGAGGAGAAGGATTTCTGGATCCCAGAGGCGGCCTGAGTCCCAGGAGTTCTTCTACCAAGGAACTTAGGATCACAAGACCACAGAGACATACGGACTCTGAGGAGTTCTGACACAAGCAAGATAAATGGAAAGACAGACTTCAGTCAGACACAGTGAGTGCAGGTAACACTAGAGTTAACCAGATGGTGAAAGGCAAGCACAAGAGCATAAGCAACAGAAACCAAAGTTACTTGGCATCATCAGAACCCAGTTCTCCCACCATAGCAAGCCCTAGACACCCCATCACACCAGAAAAGCAGGATTCAGAATTAAAATCACTTCTCATGATGATGATAGAGGATTTTAAGAAGGACATAAGTAACTCCCTTAAAGAAGTACAGGAGAGCACAAGTAAACAGGTAGAAGCTCTTAAAGAGGAAACACAGAAATCCCTTAAAGTACTGCAAGAAAACTCAATGAAGGAATTAAATGAAACCATTCAGGATATGAAAATGGAAATAGAAACAATAAAGAAATCTCAAAGGGAGACAACCATGGAGATAGAAAACCTAGGAAAGAGATCAGGAGTCATAGACACAAGCATCACCCACCGAATACAAGAGATAGAAGAGAGAATCTCATGTGCAGAAGATACCGTGGAAAACATTGGCACAACTGTCAATGAAAATGCAAAAAGCAAAAAGCTCCTAACCCAAAACATCCAGGAAATCCAGGACACAATGAGAAGACCAAACCTAAAGATAATAGGTATAGATGAGAGTAAAGATTCCCAACTTAAAGGGTCAGTAAATATCGTTAACAAAATTATTGAGGAAAACTTCCCTAACTTAAAGAACGAGATGCCCATAAACATACAAGAAGCATAAAGAACACCAAATAGACTAGACCAGAAAAGAAATACCCCCATCACATAATAATCAAAACATAAAATGCACAAAACAAAGAAAAAAATACTAAAAGCAGTAAGGGAAAAAGGTCAAGTAACATACAAAGGCAGACCTATAAGAATTACACCAGACTTCTCACCAGAGACTATAAAAGCCAAAAGAGCCTGGACTGACATCATACAGATCCCAAGAGAACACAAATGCCAGCCCAGATTACTATACCCAGCAAAACTCTCAATCACTATAGATGGTGAAATCAAGATATTCCAATGCAAAACCAAATTTGCACAATATCTTCCCACAAACCCAACACTTCAAAGGATAATTGATGGAAAACGCCAACACAGGAGGGAAACTACAACCTAGAAAAAGCAAGGAAGTAATCTTCCAACAACCCCAAAAGTAGATAGCTATGCAAACATAATTCTACCTCTAATAACAAAAATAACAGGAAGCCACAATCATTTTCCTTAATATCTCTTAACATCAATGGACTCAATTCGCCAATAAAAAGACTCAAACTTTCAGACTCGATATACAAACAGGACACAGAATTTTGCTGCATATAGGAAATGCACCTCAGGGACAAAGACAGACACTACCTCAGAATAAAAGGATGGAAAACAATTTTCCAAGCAAATCGTCCAAAGAAACAAGCTAGAGTAGCCATTCTAATATCAAATAAAATCAACTTCCAATCAAAAGTAATCAAAAAAGATAAGAAAGGACACTTCATACTCATCAAAGGAAAAATCTACCAAGGTGAACTGTTAATTCTGAACATCTATGCTCCAAATGCAAGGGCACCCACATCCATGAAAGAAACTTTACTAAAGCTCAAAACACACATTACACTTCACACAATAATATTGGGGATTTCAACACCCCACTCTCAGCAATGGACAGATCATGAAAACAGAAACTAAACTGAGACACATTGAAATTAACAGAAGTTATGAACCAAATGGATTTAACAGATATCTACAGAACATTTCATCCTAAAATAAAATAATATACCTTTTTCTCAGGACCTCATGGTATCTTCTGCAAAATAGACCATACACTTGGTCACAAAACAGGCCTCTACAGATACAAAAAGATTGAAATAATCCCTTGCATCCTATCAGATCACCACGGACTAAGGCTGGTCTTTAATAATAACAAAACCAATGAAAAACCCACATGCACATGGAAACTGAACAACTCTCTACTCAATGATGACTTGGTCAAGGAAGAAATAAAGAAAGAAATTAAAGACTTTTTAGAATTTAATGAAAATGAGGACACATCATGCCAAAACTTGTGGGACTCCATGAAGGCAGTGCTAAGAGGAAAACTCATAGCTCTAAGTGCCTACAAAAAGAAGCTGGAGAAAGCATACACTAACAACTTGACAGAACAACTAAAAGCTCTAGAACAAAAAGAAGCAAATACACCCAGGAGGAGTAGAAGGCAGGAAATAAACTCAGGGCTGAAATCAACCAAATAGAAACAGAAAGAACAATACAAAATGTCAACAAAACCAGGAGCTGGTTCTTTGAGAAAATCAACAACATAGATAAACACTTAGCCATATTAACCACAGGGTACAGAGATAGTATCAAAATTAATAAAATCAGAACTGAAAAGGGAGATATAACAACAGAAACTGAGGAAATTCAAAAAATCATCAGATCCTAGTACAAAGGCTTATACTCAACAAAACTGGAAAACCTGGATGAAATGGACAACTTCCTAGACAGATACCAGGTACCAAAGTTAAATCAGGAGCAGATAAACCATCTAAAGAGTCCCATAACCCCTAAGGAAATAGCAACAGCCATTAAAAGTCTCCCCACCAAAAAAACCCCAGGACTACATGGTTTTAGTGCAGAATTCTATCAGACTTTCATGGAAGACCTAACACCAATTCTCTTCAAACTATTTCACAAAATAGAAACAGAAGGAACATTACCCAATTCGTTCTATGAAGCTACAATTACACTCATACCCAAACCTCACAAAGACCCAACAAAGAAAGACATCTTCAGACCAATCTCCCTTATGAACATCGATGCAAAAATACTAAATAAAATTCTAGCAAACAGAATCCAAGAACACATCAAAACAATCATTCATCATGATCAAGTAGGTTTTATCCCAGGAATTCAGGAATGGTTCAATATTCAGAAATCCATCAATGTAATACACTATGTAAACAAACTCAAAGAAAAAAATCACATGATCATCTCACTAGATGCTGAGAAAGCATTTGACAAAATTCAACGTCCCTTCATGATGAAAGTCTTAGAAAAATCAGGAATTCAAGGCCCATATCTAAACATAGTAAAAGCAATATACAGCAAACCATTAGCCAGCATCAAACTAAATGGAGAGAAACATGAAGCAATCCCACTAAGATCAGGGACTAGACAAGGCTGCCCACTCTCCCCTTCCTATTCAACATAGTACTGGAAGTCCTAGCCAGAGCAATTAGACAACAAAAAAAAAGTCAAAGGGATACAAATAGGAAAGAAAGAAGTGAAAATATCACCATTTGCAGATGATATGATAGTATACTTAAGTGACCCCAAAACTTCCACCAGAGAACTCCTAAACCTGATAAACAACTTCAGCAAAGTGGCTGGTTATAAAATCAACTCAAACAGATCAGTAGCCTTCCTCTACATGAAAGATAAACAGACTGAAAAAGAAATTAGGGAAATGACACCCTTCACAATCTTGCAAATAATATAAAATACCTTGGTGTGAATCTAATCAAGCAAGTGAAAGACCTGTATGACAAGAACTTCAAGACTCTAAAGAAAGGAATAGAAGAAGATCTCAGAAGATGGAAAGATCTCCCATGCTCATGGATTGGCAGGATTAATATAATAAAAATGGCCATCTTGCCAAAAGCAATCTACAGATTCAATGCAATCCCCAATAAAATACCAACTCAATTCTTCACAGACTTAGAAAAGGAAAACCTCAAATTCATTTGGAATAACAAACCCAGGATAGCGAAAACTATTCTCAACAATAAAAGCACTTCTGGAGGAATCACCATCCCTGACCTCAAGCTCTACTACAGAGCAATAGTGATAAAACTGCATGGTATTGGTACAGAGACAGGCAGGAAGATCAATGGAATAGAATTGAAGACCCAGAAATGAACCCACACACCTATGCTTACTTGATCTTTGACAAAGGAGCTAAAACTGTCCAGTGGAAATAGGACAGCATTTTCAATAAATGGTGCTCGTTCAACTGGAGGACAACATGTAGAAGAATGCACATCAATCCATTATCATCTCCTTGTACAAAGCTCAAATCCAAGTGGATCAAGGAGTTTCCAAGGGAGGAGTTAGAGAGAAGACTGAAGGAGCTGAAAGGGTTTGTGGCCCCGAGAGGAGAGCAATAATACCAACCAACCAGAGCTCCCAGGGTCTAAACCACCAACCAGCCTGGAAGCACTTAGGGAGAGATCCATGTCTCCAGCTGTATATATAAGGAAGGATGGCATTGTTGGGCATAGGTGGGAGAGGAGATCCTTGGTCTCATGAAGGCTGGACACTCCAGTGGGTGAGAATTTGAGGGTGTGGAGGTGGTAATGGGGGGTTAGGTAGGGGCACATATGCAGAGAAGCAGGAGGAGGGGTGATAGGATAGGGGGTTCCTGGGAGGGCGAGGGAATGGGGTAAGGGGATAACATATGAAATGTAAATAAAACATCCAATAAAAATATTTTGGCAATTCAACATAATTTTACATATATTCTAAGCAATAAAATTTATTATCAACATTAAAAGTATTTTAACAGATTAAAAAAAATAAAGCTGAACAGGCAGCCAGGACTGAGCTTCCTGTGGGGATCAAAGACAGGGGGTATGTTTCTGAGCTTCTGTGACTATTGAAGTGATATATCCATATTTTATGTTCTTTTTTCCACAATTGGAATTTTTATGATTTTAATTTATTACTAGATTTATTAATTACCCTTTTTCCCTCCAAACTTTTCCATACACTCCTCCCTGAACTCATGCAAATTCATTGACTCTTTATTTTACTAATTGCTGTTACATGCATTTATGTATATATAATATATCCATTCTCAAATGTAACATGTTGAGTCCATATAATATGTTGAGTCCATACAGTGTTACTCGTATGTATGTTTTCAGAGCTGACCATTTGGCACGGAACAACCAATTAGTGTTCTCTTCCTTGGGGAAAGCCACCTCTCCTCCTATCTTTCTTTAGTTGCCCATAGTTCTTTGTGTATGGATGTGTTTTCACGGGTTGTTTTTTAAACTGAAGATATCAGAACTGTCCTACCTACTTCCAGACATTCCCCCTACAGTGCCTTGCTTTCTCAGTTTCTCCATATAGTAAGTTAGTTCGTCATTGTGCACAAGAACCAATAGAAAGTCTGCAGTGAGACAATAGTCATCTCACTTAGCATCCTCCCAGAAGAGAGTGCCACCTCATTATCTGTATAAGCTGTTGTCTAGAAACAAGCTAGAGACCCTTCAACACTCAGGAGGCTGGATCACACAGCATTGTCTATAATACAAATCTCCAGTATCTATGAGCTATCTTTTACTCACTCTGTCATAGTAGTTTATATGATGGAGTGATAAAGAAATCCCTAACTATACTCAATGATCAAAGCAATTACTTGCTCTAGGGGTCCAAAATCTAATTATGAAATAATGACAATAAACAATCAATTATTCAATATCCTAATAAAACATTGCCGTGCTTTTCTGTAGTTTATGAGTTATGCAGAGTAGCTCGTTTCTGAATAACTAAGTATTAAACTCTCTCATTTTACTTTCCCAAGGTGACTGTCAAATAAAGAAGACTAATTGATCAATAAACACAGATACCAGCTCTGAAAACATACTATTGGGGAAATTATGGGCTGCAGTATCAGCCAATACACAATTGTAATTATTCTGATCCTGAGCAAGTGAAAGCCTACATATTGTGAGAGCGCAATGGGAACTGGGAATGTGTAAGAGACCAGTTCCCTGGACTTCGAGCACATACAGAGTCATGCTAAAGAATGTAGGAGTGCCTCCTATCAACTTGAGAATCTGTAGCCTAGAGCTTGGGCCCCACAGACCTGGGATGTTCTGTTTTGATAACCTAGAGGCCTGAGTGGTTCCCTCAGTCCTCTGCAGCCATTTTCAACTGATTGTGATCCTGTTGTTGCTATGTATCCTTCAGAAGACCAATTCTCACATAGGCAAGTGAATCCTTGAGTCTCTGTCAATATTCCAGATCCCAAAGAGAACACACTGCCTCGTACTCCACTAACAGTCTTTCCCAATTCTACCCATTCCCTAACAGTGTTGAGCAAATGGAGCAGTCTTCTTGATGATGTACATGGGCTTGAGTTCATTTCAAAAGCAGGTTACTTGGCTCAGGTTTGAAAGACTTTATGATCTATGGTCCTGTTGTATAATTACTTCACTACATAGAGAAGTTTTTTAAAATATTTTTCCTATAAAGTTATCACCTCATTAAGCTAGGTATTTACGCCTTTTCTTTTCATTTAATCCCTTTTATTAGACTACTCAATTTCTAGGAGAAATATTATCATCTAACTTGAAAATACATATGTATCCCTCAGCCTGTGTTATTTCTTAACTTTGCATTATATTTTTTATATGCTCTGCTGAACTACGTTACCCTATAACAACTATAGAAAGCTCTACTTTAAGGGGTGTTATTAGGAAGTTTTCTTAGTTTCTGCTTTAAGGTGGCCCGAGAGATACATTTTCCAAGTACTGTCTGAGGCAAACAATATTATGAGAGCAATTTTCCAATCTACTTTTTCCCCCTAAAGGTTAATAGTCTAGTTTCTGAAATAACCATTTAGGAAATGTTAACTTTATGCTGATTTAGATTGTTCTCTGAAAATCTGTCTTGAAATAACCTCTTGCCTTTTTCACAATGTTCATGAAAGAAAAAGAAAAACAAACAAACAAACAAACAAACAACAACAAAAGAACAAACTGAAAACTAGGATTCCTGACCTGAGAGGAAAAGCACTAAAGAGATTCCCAAAGCAGTTGAAGGCATGTTAGTCTTAGCGCTTGCTTCACAAACATGTGACCCTTCCAACTAAAGAAAATGAAGACAACTCTTCATCTATTGAGTCCACATTTCTGCCTCAATACAGATCCTGGAAAAGATTAAGCAGAAAATAAAGGCATGTAAAAGGAGTAATGTGTCGTTCACAACTTGAATATTGTTGTGGATTTGGTTTAATGTTTGCATTGTGGGTTCCCAATATCACATGAGAATCCCTGCTCCGCCCCCCACCCCCACCCCGTTGGCTTTGATTGGTAAATAAAGCTGCCGGTGGCCAATGGCTGGGCAGAGAGACAGAGTCAAGACTTTAAGGATTCCTGGGAAAGAAAAACAAGAAGGGGAGAAGGCAGAATCTCCATGCCACGGGAGGAATAAGATCCAGGCTTGGGAGTGGCAGAAAGAGAGGCATACTAATCACATAAGGGCTGGGGAAGAATGGTTCAACCCTCTCCCCACCCCCGGCCCCAGTTGAGTCTAGGGTAGCAAAGATGGAATATAGATTTTAAACTCATTTTATAACTCATTTTATTACTCCTGAAGTAATAACTCAGGAGTATCAGAGGGGAGGCATTAGCAAAGTACAAGTTTGGGAGTGACCCAACCATTGAGCTATTTAAGGCATATTAAATATAAGGCTGTGTGTGTGTGTGTGTGTGTGTGTGTGTGTGTCTTTTATTCAAGAATCTAGAACATTGGAGCGGGTAGCAAAAACTTGCTCAGCAGCCTCAAGGTGAGTGGAGAAGATTAACCAACTACAGCAACAGAGTATAGCAACTTAGTTTTCTAAAAATAAAAGAATTGATTCTAACCTAGTTTGGAGTGTGAATCCAAGTCTGTCTTGCTACTTGATAAATAAATGAAAGAAAAAATTAATAGTAATGTTTTCATTATATTTCAAGTATCTATGATATTAAGATAGAATAGATTCCAAGGGGTATGTGATCCTGTTAGTGAACTTTCATCCATGTTCCTGTAAGTAACTCTTACGAGTTAATTGATTCACCAAGCAAGACTTAAGATAGACTGATTCTTGTCCTGTTGGGGGTGTCTCAGGTTGAACAGACATTGTTCGTATCTCTGTAAGAATAGTCACAAAACACAGAGGAAATTTTAACAGAGGTGAATAAAACCAAAGAAGAACTGCAGATCAATGGTTACATAGCCTCTGTGCTGGACAATAGAAAGAAAATAAAAAAGGAACTGCAAACAATTCTGATTCATCTACAGGTGGAACATCCATAGAGGCCATTCTAATATGTTTACCTTCCTTTGTGTGGGATGAGATGCTGCGTCTGTAGTAGTGGGCACATATACCCTGCCATGGATGATAACACATGCAACTGAGAATAGTGTATTGTTTGGAAGAAATTAATGATTCCCAGAAGACAGATGAACTAGAAAATACCACAGTCCCTGAATATAGCACATATAGAACTGGATGGTACACAGGCACTGATAACCTCCTTGTGCTTGTTGCTGTGGTCAATAAGACAAACACAAATTCTCTGACTTAAGCCTAAACTGTCTTCCCATAGAAAATAAATAAATAAATAAATAAATAAATAAATAAATAAATAAATACTGTCAACACAAAAGAGGAGTTACAACAAGAAAATCCATGAGGGTGCTCTCTTCTCCACTGGCTTCTAATTTGGTAGGAAAATGGGAAAGATAGAGGTGCTGGATTCTTGTTTCTTGCAGCTAACCATATGCAAGAGAAAGAGTGTACAAGTTGGTTCTGTTTCAAAAACTCCATCTTGAAATCCCAGACTTAAAATTCATGGAAAAAGAAACAATGAAAAAGACAAAGGTCAGGCAAAGTGGTAAAACGGACAATTTTTACCAAACAAATCTTCATAATGTGATGGCTTACTGCCCTCTGGGAAAGCAGCCCAAGAGAAATTGCAAAAGAACTTTTCAACCAAGCCTTCTAAGTCATATCCCATGCTTCATCTTTATCCATTCATTAGAGGGAAATCACTAAGGATAACAACACTAAACATCAGAGGAATTAGGCTTATCTTAGTCAGGCATTAGAGAAGAAGAAAGGATGAAAAGATTTGTTTTGTGTCCACACTGGTATACTAGCCAAAGCAACTAAGGACTCTTCTGTGGATTCTGCAGTTGTGTTCTCTTCACAGCACATTTGCCTGGGTCCTTGTTTCTCTCCTAGCTGATGAGATGTTGCTGCGACTTAGAGGGTACAATTGATTCCTTTAAATGTACTGCCCAGCTCATAGGGACACTTCATATCACTTTATGCAAATTTATTGTGTCACATCTTCTGGGAAGATACGAACAAAAAAAATTTTTTAATCAAGGTTAGAGCATCTGATGGGAGCAAAGACTTGATTCCATCCACTTAGCTCCCTAGGGAACTAGGGAGTTTACTGGGGTTCTTTACAAGGGGAAGGCAGCTTAAAGAAGCACCTTGTTATTTGAATGATGTTAATCACTTTCCCATTATTTGACTGTATATACTGTTATGGTTAAATTAAAACCAGCTACAAAGTACAACTTCTTTCTACCATAAAAAGATGTGAATTGAATTATGATTTTTTTCTTTTTTTGTAGTAAATTTGAACCCAGCCCCAGTTACACCCTTCAGAAAAGGGTGGTGGTCTCTGATGCCAGCACTCTGGCCGAAGTGCCATTAGAGACCCTGTATCTTTCTCCAACACCTATTCAACAAAACTTGACATACTAAATATTGCAATTAACCTGTAAATTTGGGGGTATATTGTTATTATATTGCACCTACAATCAATAAAAATCTAAGGGAGTTATATAAATTTTTAAATGACTATTTTTTGGAATTTTGTTTGTTTGTTTGGGGTTGTTTGTTTATTTGTTTGTGGAAAGGCCACATGAAAAAAACATTAATGATTGAATCTAGATAGGAGTTATCATCACAGAACCCAGATAATACCAGAGGCACTGGAAGCTGGAATGAGCAAGGATTCTCTGGAAGAACTTCTAGAAGAACTATGGTCTAGACTATTCAGTCAATGGATATTTTTTCTTTGCATCCACCTATTCAGCTTCTGGTACCTTGTGTGACAGCACTCAAAACCTAAAATATCTTTTCAATTTAGAACTCAAAAAAAAGACTAGAACAACAACAACAACAAATACATATTCTTCACAGGCCCACTCCAAGAATTCTCTGGTTACTCAAGAATTGAGAGATGTGGGTAGAAAGTGTGAACCATAAAGGAATATATTTGTATCAGGGCCTCAAGATTCCTGAAAGACAGAGTCACCTGCACAAGCCACATATACAGTAAGTCTTCTCAATCATCGTGGAGAATCCTCTTAATGTAAACAGTACACAAGATTTTGAGAATTCAAAAGAAAATGTAGTGGGCTAAAACAGAAGAAAGTTTTAGTGTTTCAAAAATTCTCTGTTAATCAAAGTTATCCAGAGAGACCAAGCCAATATAAATGTGTTTGTGTATATGTGAGGTGTAAATGTGATGTATACTTGTATGTATATGTATTTATTTCAAGCTACATTCCAAGGGCCAAAACCATGAGAGAACTGATTGATATGCATACCAGTCCTAGAGAAAAAAACTGAAATCCCCGACAGGACAAACAGACAGTAAGCAAAAGGAGTGTGCTTCTCCCTCCCTCCGAATCTCTTTTCAGATCCTCAATAGATTGACTGAAACTGAACACCAGAGAAGCCAATGGACTTGAATATATATGCCCATTAAAATGCTGATCTCTGCAGTAAACAGCCACAAAGTCTCACCCAATAATCATTCATTTGAACACAGTCAGGTTAAAACATAAAATTAATAGTCACATTGAGATAAATCCTGGTAGATTTTTTTACTTAAGTTGAATAGGCAATATATTATTTTAGAATAAAGACAAAATATTCACACCATTTATAAGTGGAAGGAAATTAATCTGAGTTTTCAATTTGTCTAGCACCAGGAAAAGAAGACTCATGTTTACAAAACCCTCCAAGTAGCATTTCTTAATCTAAGCACAATCTCCGTGTAGTCTAAGGCACCTATGGCCAAAGAGTGAACGGTAAGTAGTAACAGAAGTTACCTGAACTAGTGTGAGAACAAACTTGCAGAATATGACCGTGTAAGTAGAATATCCTTGAAGCCCTCCTTAGGACCAAGTCCTGGGGATCTAGTGCTTTACAGACAAGAAAAAGCAGGATGGTCTTAATAATCTCCTAGGCATTTCTTTTTCCTTTCTTTCGTTTTTGGGGGGTGAATTAGGGGTAGTATTTTTAAATTAATTAATTTTTTATTCACTTTACATCCTGATTGTTGTCCTCTCAGTCACTCCTTTACACAATTCCTCCAGCATCCCTCATACCCTTCTCCTTTAAGAACGTTATGCCCTGCCCCCCCCTCAATAACTTTCAACCCTAGAACATTAAGTCTCTTCAGGGCCAGGCTCATCCTCTTCCACTGAGGTCACATAAGACACTCGAGCTAGGGGAACAGATTCTACAAACAAGCAACAGTTTTAGGCCCAACTCCAGTTGTTTGGGACCCACATGAAGACCAAGCTACATATCTGCTACATATGTGCCAGGGTCTTAGGTTCAGCCTGTTTATATTCTTTGGTTGGTGGTTCAGTCTCTGAGAGCCCCAGTTGTCCAGGTCAATTGATTTTGTTGGTCTTCTTGTGGAGTTTCAGTTTCTTCAGTACCCTCAATTCTTCCCCCAAGTCCTCCATAAAAGTCGCCAGGACCACTGTATTTGTTTCAGTTAGCTTCTGGGTGGAGCCTCTCAAAGGACAGTTATGCTAGGCTCCTGCCAGCAATCATAACAGAGTATCATTAATAATTTTAGGGCTTGGTATTTGCCCTTGGGATGTTTTTCAATTTGGGTCAGTTATTGGTTGACCATTCCCTCATTTTCTGCTCCATCTTTGTCACTGTATTTCTTATAGACATTTTGACCCAAAAGTTTGTGATTGAGTTGGTGTCCTTATTCCTCCACTGAGGGTTCCTGCCTGGCTATAGGAGGTAGTGATTTCAGGTTCCATCTCCCCAGTGCAATGAGTCTCAGCTATAGTCACTCTCACAGATCCCTTGGCGCCTCCCCAATCCCAGGTCTCTGACACTTCCCAGAGATGCCCCTACCCGCCCACTCCTTCAAATCACCAATTTCTATTCATTCTCCTGGCCCTTGGCCCTGTCATTTGTCTCTCTCTACACTTGCTCCTGAACCACCACCCTCTTCTCCTTACTTATTAACTCTTTTAAATTCATTAGTTAATGTGAACCATCTAGGCACTTGCCATGGGGCCTGACTGAAAGGCTTGAATTTAGTTCTTTGAACATATATGGATGAGAGAGAGAATAAATTCCTACAAGTTTTCCTCTGACCTCTCTGGAATTTGTCCACCTACACATGAAAAAACCCATATGCACACACATTCACAGTAAAATATTAAAGAAATGCAATAACCAGAGAACCATTAACTAACTATTTAGTTAATTATTTTTTCCTAGAGTATGTTAATAATACAAATAAAACAATAATATCAGTAATATGAATTCTGTCTAACCTTATAAATGGCATCTGTAGACAGATGTAGACATTGTGACTATTCGTAGATTTTTAAAAGGAACAGACTGAGTCTTTAAAGTCAGTTAGAGACATACGTGAACTGACCTCAGATGAAGCACTGGAAAACTGCACAGACAATTCACCATTCAGGAGATAATTTGCTAATAGCTGTTGCCATATGGTTCCACAGGGGAATTCTTCCAAAATGTCAAATAACAGATAGCTGCAATTAAATTTCAATTGTTCAGCACACAGGGAAAAAAAGAAAAACTTCCTAACTACTTTACAATGTACATAATATTTTAACGCCAAACCATGTAAAGTCACACACCAACACACAGATACAAACACACATATACATATACACACACAAAAACATATTCACCCATACAAATACGCATATACACAAACAAAATATAGTACACATCCTCAAAGACATATACACAAAAAAACACACACATACACATAAAATACAAGCATACATCTACAAAAACACACATACACAGTCATAGACACCCACAGAGAGACACACAGACAAACACAATCACAAAACATCTTACTCAATGAAAATCCATTTCTAAAAATAACTAGGAAGATTTGATTTTATATTTAATATAAAATGAGTCATGTGCATTGCATTTCTAGAACATTGTTTTCCTTCCTTGCAATATTAACTTAGCTAAAAATAGAAAACAATACACCTAGCAAGTCAGGAAATCAGGTCATATGAATCTCAGGTATGAAATATGCTTACAATCCAACATCCCTTCTTCATTTCTAAAATCTAAATAGAATCATTTCAAAAATCTATGTTTATGCATTTGCCAAGTGACATGAAATGTTAATTACATGTATATGTATAATTATATATCTAATATATAATGCAACAGTTTACAATGAACGTTCTGATAATAAACTGTACTGGAGACATCAGCCAACGAAATTGGGGAATGAATTCAGAAATAACAATTAGAATGGAGAATTTTAATTTATTTAATAATATAGAATTGTTTTCCTTCATAAAATGTTTGAAATAAATCATTAAAAGACCTGTTGAAATAATGTAATAAAGCTAATTTCAAGGCTACACAAAACAAAATTAAATAAACAAGAATTAAAGTAATCTTTTATACAGGTAATAATGGTGCAGGAAAAAAAAACACAGAGAGAGCTGGGAAGAAGTCTCAGGAGGTCAGATCACTCACTGCAGAAGCAGGAGAGCATGAGATTAATTCTCAACACCCAAGTAAGAAGCCAAATGTGGCTACACAAGCCTGGGATTCCAGCCCTGTGGGTAGAAAATCAGGAGGGTTGTTCTTAGGGCTTGCTGGTCTGTCTGTCTAGATAAAACCACCCAAATCCACATACAAATGGGGTAGAGAGTAATAGAGGAAGACACCCAACAAAGGACATGTGAGAGAAGACAGCTAATAGAGGAAGACACCCAACAAAGGACATGTGAGAGAAGACAGCTAATAGAGGAAGACACCCAACAAAGGACATGTGAGAGAAGACAGCTGACGTGAGATTCCCTCCACAGGAACAAGGGACCATGCATCTGCATGCTCACTGCTCATGTGCTCACACACACACACACACATACACACCTACACACACACACACACATAAACACATGCAAACACACACAGACACACACATATACAAATGCACACATTCACACACACATTCAAACACACACTGACACATGCATACATACATACACATACACACAGAGACATACAGACAGACACATAAACACAGACATATAGAAAGACATACACACACACATCTAGACACACACAAACTCAAAAGAATAAAACATGAACAGATAAAATACAAAAATAGGAAACATAAAATCTTCTATAAATAAACTGTACATGCCACTGATAATGAAAGAAAGCTCTGTCACTACAAGGAATGTGAAGATCTCGGGAGAGAAAATGCAGTATCACAAAAATAGCTGTCTTTCCTTATCTTAATCTGTAAACCTAATTTGATCTCAGTAAAAAAAAAAAAATGCCAATGGTATATTTTTGGAAATGTATATGAACATAAAGTTAAAATCAAAATAACATAGCCAAAAACATCCTAAAAATATACAGAGAATTATGTTCCCCTAATCCTATTATTTTAAAAGTAACAATAATTAAAACAGCATGATACTGAAGAGAAAAGCAATCTAGGTACTGCTGAGCACAATAAACACTGAAGTTGTTATATTATTGTCAGTTTGACTTTTATAAAATCTGAAACTATTCATGTACTTTATTTCAAGACATTTCAGGCAAAAGACTCGAATGAGAAGCATAGGCAGGAGCCATGTTGCAGAACACAGAGAAGATGCTTTGAAGAAACTGTGCATAGGCAATGACTTTGGCCTGAATTAGAAACAAATAAAATGAAGACAGTGTGAAGAGTCAAGGGGAGATGTGATTAAATCAAATTTTCTCCTAAGAGAAAGAAATGCTATTCAGGATATAACATCCTGAGGACTGATTAACTTCTAGGGGAACAGTATCAGAACAAAAAATTGAAAGACATTTAGAATGGATATTGCCATTTCTTAAAGAAAAGGTGCTCATCAAGAAATAAAATGAATTATTCTGAGTCATAGGCTAAATCACTCCCAGAATATGAGCAATTAGCTGGTGGATTGAATTTTATTCTTTTCATTGAAATTCAGAGGGTTGCAAATCAATACAGAATTTTCTTGTCAAAATAGAAAACATCCCTTTATGTTAAAGAACCCGTATGCAAATCTAGTTCTGATGCAGGAGACTCACCACAACATTGAGCCTGGGTGTTCCGAATCAGACCCTGTCTCAAAAAAACTGAATGAATTTAAGAAGGGGAGGAATAGAGGAAAGAAAAAGAAACAGTGAGGATGTAGGATTTAGGGATGTAGAAAGGAAGGAGGAAAGGAGGGAGGGAGGGAATAGATTCCTTCTACAGAAGTCTGAGACTTTCCTGTCTCCTTTGCTTCCCTGTCCATCTTTACATGAGGCAATAATTTTAAATGTGGCTAGCTTTGCTTTTATTGCAGTAACTGCATCACAGTAAATGCACAGATAGGGATTTGAGGCCCTACTCTTTTTGTTGAGGTTGTTGTCATTTGTTTATTTGTTGTCACAACAAACAGCTGATGTGTTATGTCAGGAAGCTTTGGTAATGACACATACATTCAGAGTACACATTTTTGACAAATATTTTTGAATGGCACCGCCATTCAATGTGTATTTCCCAGCATTCTGTAGGGTTGTTCAGATGCCTGATGCAGAATGTCTAAACTGAAAAACCAGGGACTGCTGCACACTCTGACATCCTGTAATGATCTAACAGGGTAAATCTTGTGAATGTTCAGATTCTTCAAGTGATTGTTCTGGGTAATTCTTGAGTTTCTATTGTAGGTGACTGGAAGCTAGCCAAATGTGCTTGCATGTGTGTGTCTGTGGGTGCTCTGTGATTGTGTCTATATGAGTCTCTGTGTGTAAATGTGTTTGTGCATGTGCCTCTGTTGTATGTATGAGTGTGTGTCTCTGCGTATGAGTGTGCATGTATTTGTGTATGAATGTGTGTGTATCTGTGTGTTTATGTGTATTAGTATGTGTGTGAGGCTAGGTGATTGTGTGTGAGTGGGTGTGTGTTTATGTTTGAGTGTGTGTGTGAATGTGAGTTTATGTATATATGAGTGTATGTTTATATGTGTGAGTGTGTATCTTTCTGTGTTATGAGTGAGTATGTATCTGTGTGTGTGTGAGTATGTCTGTGAATGTGTCTGTTTATATGTCTGGGTGTGTCTGTAAGTATCTGTGCATGTATCTGTATGGATAAGTGTGAGTGTGTGTCTATGTCTGTGCGTAGGATGTGTATCTGTATATGTGAGTGTATTTGAGTATCAGTGTGCATGTGGGTGCTTGTGTGTATGAGCATATGTGTGCACTAGTGTGTGTGTCAGAGTGTGTACATATTGTGTATTAGTGTATGTATATGTGTGTATAACTGAGTTTATGTTAATGTGTGTGCATGTGTGTGTGAGAAGTGATGGTATGTGTATGTATGTATGTGAGAGTGTTTGTGTATGTGTGTGAGTGTGTGTGTATGTGTATGTTTCTGTGTATGAGTGTGTGTATGTGTGTATGTGAATATGCTTGTGTGTTTATTTGAGTATTGTGAGTCTGTGTATGCATGTGAGTTTTTATGGATGAACAAGTGTGAGTGTGTTTTCTATATGTGTGAGTGTGTGTGTGTATGTGTGTTTGCACATTTCTATGTGTGTATAAGTTTATGTGTGTGTTAGTGTGTGTGAGTGTGTGTGTGTGTGTTTGTGAGAGTGTGTATTAAATGTGAGTTTGTGAGTATGAGTATGTATGTGTGGGTACAAGTATGTATGTGTATATATGTGCATGTGAGTTTGTGTGTGAGTATGAGTGTGTGTACGTGTATATATGAGTGTGTGTATATGTGTGTAAGTTTCTGTAAGTGTATGTATTGTGAGTGTATATGTTTGTGCTTTGTCAGCATATGTGTGTTTGTTTATTTGTTTTTCAGTGTGTTTGTGAGTGTATATATGCAAATATATGTGTGTGTTTGTGTATGTTTGTGTGAGTGTGTGTATGTGTATGTGAATGTGTGTGAGAGTGCATTATGAAAGTGTGTGTGTGAGAGAGAGCATGAGTGTATTTGTATGTGTTTGTGAGTATCTGTCTATGTGGTGTGAGTTTGTGTTTGTGTATATGAATATTTGTATCTGTGTATGGGTGTGAATGTGCCTGTATGTGCATGAGTGTATATATGTAAATTTGTGTGTGTGTTTGTGTATTTGTATGAATGTGTGTGTATATGTGTATATATGTGAGTGCATGTGTGCGAGTGTGTGTGTATTTAGATATGTGTATGTGAATTGTGTGAGTGTGGATATGTTTGTGTATTTGTTTGTATAAGAATGCATGTAAATGCATGTATTTGTGTGTATATGTATGTAGGTGTGTGAGTGTGTATTATGTGTATGTGTGTGTGCATATGTTTTAATGTGTGTGTGTGTGTTTGTGTGTGTGTGTGTGTTCAAATTAGGACAGCTCTTCAGCTCTTTGGTATGTATACCTTCAGGAATATCAGCTACTTTAGAAAAGCACATGTGTTTCTTCTCTGACAGCCAGCAGCATGGGTTTCTAACAAAACAAAATCAAAATAAGGAGGATATTCCTAAATACAGGAATAACGGAATGAAGGTTGGTTATCTGTGCTGATAGTTTCTTCAGTACAGTCTTCAAAAGATCCTGAAGGGCATTTCTCCTGAAATGAGTTTTCATTGAATTAGAACTACATTAATAGAATTCAATGAGGAGTCCCCATATTCTACAGTTTTTTAAAATGTTCCTTATTTTAAGATAATGTTTTCAATCTTAGTAAAAACTACAGAGGTTAAATCTGCATCCCCACAACTTTTGATACACATGATATGCTATTTTCAAAAAGACAGACCATTCCTTAACCTGAAAAATGTCCCTAAACTTATAGGCAAGCCTAAGCTCCAGTCTGCATAGCCTCATGAGTGAGGAGCAGCACTTCTATGCTATACATAAAGACTGGGAAAGAATTTTCTGTTCGTCTTGAAAATCTTTGGTTCTGGGAGTTACCAGCCTTTTACCTGTCACACTAGGCTCCCTACACCCTCCCATTCACCTACCAGCATTTAAAATATGTCATGTAAGGTCTGTGTGGGTTTTGAATCCTGTTATTTTCTTTCTAACCCTTCTCTTAGCCAAACTTGTGTACTTGACAGGTCAAAAGTAAACTAGTCTCTATACATAAAGGTACAGAACATAAGAATACACTCTCCTTTCCACAAAGGTACGCTAGTGTGGGGCTTAAGAGAAGTGTATTCAAATTACTGCCGGTGCTGAAGAGATGCTTCAGAAATTAAGGGAGTTCTTTGAGTTATTTGAGTTACTGGAATTACAGATGTGTGCTACCCTGCCTGGCCTTCTGTGAATTCCAAGTCCTCACTTTTCACATAGTGAAATTTCTCCACAGCCTAATGTTGGATTTGAAATCTCAAAGATGGTGTTGCCTTATCTCTGAAGGTAGGTGCTGTGTATGTCACACAATGTGGTCTCTATATTAATAGAGCAATGTTAGTAACACAGACAGTATTCCTCTCCTCATAGGAATGTTATTTGGAGCAAGGGAAAGAAAATAAAGACTTTATCTTAGAAGAACATGTGGATATTTGTAAGAAAAGTATGTTGTTTATGTCTTGGGTGTGTGTGTGTGTGTAATGGCTTATCAGCTCAGGTGCAGAACTTGAGAATTTACAAATTTCTTTCCTTTCAGATTTTACCAACTAGATTGAAAACAAAACAAATAAGATAAACTATAGATCATATTATACTAAGTGATGAAGACTAATAGCTACAAAGTTAAACTCAAAATAAATAAAACACAAAAGTGAGCCACTTCTTCCCTCAGAACAAGTGGTTGTGGTGGGGTTTTTTTTGTAATTATTTTTTTGTTTTGTTTTGTTTTGTTTTTTGTTTTGTTGTTTGTTTGTTTGTTTTTTACAGTGAGAGGAGAGATACAGAAGTGAGAATCCTTGGAAACCTCAGGCCAAATCTTAGACAAACTTCATCTGCTCACCTCAATGCATAAACCCTTGCTTTTGCACACACTTCATAAATAAAAACAAAAATAGTAAAATAGATAGTGTTCTGATTAATTTTTGTGAACTCGACACAAACTAGAGTAGCTTGAGAAGTGGAAACCTTAACTGAGGAGTTGTCTCCATCAGATATACCTGTAGTCATACTCTTGAACCATTCTTGTGGATTAATGATTGAAATGGGAAGGCACAACCCACTATGGGTGATACCACCTCTGGGTGGGTGGCCTGAGTTACTTGAGTCATTAAGCTGAGTAAACCATGGAAAATCAGCCAGTAAGCCATGTTGCTCCATGGTCTCTGCTTAAGTTTCTACCTTCAGATTTTTGTCTTGAATTCATGTCCTTGTTTCTCTGGATGATGAACTAAAAGATCTAACCCAAATATCACTTTCTGCCTCAAGTTTATCTTTGTCAGGGTTTATCATAGCTACTGAAGAAAACTAGAAAAAAATGGAACTTTTCCTCCAGATCTGTGGAGAAAAAGAATGCCCTCTGTCTCCCTTCAACAAAATACAATTTACTGTATAGAACCTCCATGGTTCTTAGGGGAATAAGGATAAATAGATATGGATAGCCCCTCCCCTAGCTGAGCTTTCTCTTGATTTCTAATCCCTGTTGTGTGCAGACACACTGAATGTTGACAATTAACTCAACCTTAGTCCCACCAGGATTTTCACTTAAGCATTTCTGCAAGAGCATATCTTGTAATGGTAACAGTGCATCCATTTCTCCCACCTTTCCTAGGAGTTAAAAAATGTGCAGTTCTATATTTATAGTGTAAGTGCTGGCTAGTTTATATCTCAACTACTGTTGATATAAGCCAAAGTCATCCAAGAGAAAGGAACCAGTTAAGAAAATTCCTCCATAAGATTGGTCTGTAGGCAAGACTGTAGGGAATTTCTACACCTAGTAATTGATGGGGGAGGGCCTAAGACATTGTAGATGGTAACACCCCTGGGCTGGTGTTGATGGGTTCCATAAGAAAGCAGGCTGAAGATGTCATCCTTAGTCATTAGGGAAATGCAAATAAAAACAACCCTGAGATTCCACCTCACTCCATTATGGCTAAGGTCAAAAACTCAGGTGACAGCAGATGCTGGCAAGGATGTGAAAAAAGAACAGCCCTCCACTGCTGGTAGGATTGCAACCCGGTACAACCACTCTGGAAATCAGTCTGGTGGTTCCTCAGAAAATTGGACACAGTATTACCTAAGGACCCAGCTATACCACTCCTGGGCATATAACCAAAAGATGCTTCAACACATAACAAGGACACATGCTCCACTATGTTCATAGCAGCCTCACTTATAACAGCCAGAAGCTGGAAGGGACCCAGATATCCTTCAACAGAGGAATGGATAAAAAAATGTGGCACATTTACAAAGTGGAGTACTACTCGCCTATTAAAAACAACAAAGTCTTGAAATTCTTAGGCAAATGGATGGAACTAGAAAATATGATCCTGAGTGAGGTAACTCAATCACAAAAATACACACATGATATGCACTCACTGATAAGTGGATATTAGCCCAAAAGCTCAGAATACACAAGATACAATTCAAAGACCATATGAAGCTCAAGAAGAAAAAAACCAAAGTGTGGATACTTCAGTCCTTCTTAGAAGGGGGAACAAAATATTCACTGGAAAAAATATGGAGATGAAGTGTGGAGCAGAGACTGAAGGAAAGGCCATTCAGAGACTGCCCAACCTGGGGATCCACCTCATATACAGTCACCAAACCCAGACACTATTGTGGATGCCAAGAAGGGCATGTTGACAGGAGCCTGATATAGCTGTCTTCTGAGAAGCTCTGCCAGAGTCTGACAAATACAGAGGTGGATGCTCACAGCCAATCATTCTGAGCATGGGGTCCCCAGTGGAGAGTTAGAGAAAAAGTTGAAGGAGCTGAAGGGGTTTACAACCTCATAGGAAGAACAACAATATCAACCAACCAGACCCCCCAGAGCTCCTAGGGACTAAACCACCAACCAAGGAGTACACATGGAGGAACTCATGGCTCCACCCACATATGTAGCAGAAAACAATCTTGTCAGAGATCAATGGGAGAAGAGGACATTGGTCCTGTGGAGACTCAATGCCTCAGTGTAGGGGAATTTGTGGGCAGGAAGGTAGAAGTGGGTAGATGGGGAAGACCCTCATAGAAGCTGGGGGAAGGAGTTTCTGGGGGAGGAACTGGGAAAGGGAATAACATTTGAAATGTAAGTAAAGAAAATATTCAATTACGAAAGAAAGAAGGAAAGAAAAAAAGAAAGAAAGAAAGAAAGAAAGA
>NW_021604597.1:359859-368453 GCF_004785775.1 Grammomys surdaster
GGAGGGAGGAAGGAAGGAAGGAAGGAAGGAAGGAAGGAAGGAAGGAAGGAAGGAAGGAAGGAAGGAAGGAAGGAAGGATGGAAGGAAAGAAAAAAAAGCAGGCTGAGCAAGTCAGTAAGCAGCACCCCTCCATGGACTCTGTATCAGTTCCTGCCTTCAGTCTCCTGCACTGTTTGAGTTTCTGTCCTGAAGATCTTTAGTAGCTCACCATTTAATGCCTATGATTTGGGAGTACAAGCAAAATAAACTCTTCTCTCCCCACATTGCCCTTAGTAATGGTATCTCATTACAGAAATAGAAGTAAGTACTAAGACCTTGTGCTAAAAATGTTCACAGAGTACCTATGAACCAGAGGCTCTTCTGGTTCCTTAGGTTTTCTTGGCTAGCCGAGCTGAGCCTTTGGGTCTTGTCTCTGTCCTTCTGAATCTCATGACATGAGAGGAAAAATGCACCTGTGTTCTCTCCCACTGTGAATATGACCCTGGTGGGGTTTGTTAGCCTTCTTCTTATTTATTTGTTTAATGTGTTCATTAATGTATTCCCAAACTCCAAGCTGTTGTATGACCATTAATAAGTGCAAGGGACCTCTGTATTGACTATAGCAGGATTCCATAGTTCCACGAAAGTCTACTATGCACCGCAGGATAAAGGCAGGCTACAATAACCAACATGAAGCAGACAGGCTTGGCTAGTCGTCTGCATCCATTTCCATGGGTTTTCTTTGCTCACTGACAGGAAGTACACCTTTTCATTTGCCACTCTGCCCTTCTGCAACCAGCAAAATTCCCTAGTGAGAAAGTTTGGTTACCAAGTACCACTATGCAGATGGTATCCCTTAAAAGTCAGGCAGGCACTAAATGAACATTTCTCTGGTTACGCTTACTATAACAACATTCTCATTTGTGCCTTTTGATTTATGTCATCATATGTGTGCTAGTTTTCTTTCTATTGCTATAATTAACACCATGACCAAAAGCAACTTGGGGAGGAAAGGGGTTATTTTACCTTATAATTTAATTTTTCATTATAATTATTTTACTTTCATATATGAGTACTGTACTTACATCATTATTTTTCTCTATCTACTCCTTCAATATCCCTCCTACTTCTTCTTTTCAAATCCATGACATTTTACATTTTATTCTTTAATTATACTTGTGTGTGTGTGTGTGTGTGTGTGTGTAAATAGAACATTCTGAGGTGGATTTCTGTTTATCATGTGTGTTTAGAGCTGATCTGTTAGATTAGCTAACCAATCAGGGGACTCATCCATGAAGAAGACTGATTCTCCATCTATCTGCAACCATTGCCTATAGTATTCTTCTAGGTGTGAACCTTGTGAAAATTCCCTCTTCTATGCTGGTATGTTAATTGGTGCTATAATTTTTTTATCTTGTTTAAGCAACCACATTGTTTAGATTCCCTAAGTTTAGCTTCCATGCCATAGCAATTGCCCACAGTGAAGATTATTTCTGATTGCCAACTTGACTATATTGGAATTAACTAAAACCTAAAAAGGAAGCATATTTTTGTTTAATTTGAGGTGGAAAGACACTTTAAATCTAGATCATCCAGTTCTTTTGAGATGGGAAGGCCCACACCAAATATATACTGGGAGAGTCTATATAAAATTTTTAACAGTTTGTAGAAAAATGAGGAAAATGATTGTACTTGTCAGTTGCTCCAAGCATCTCTTGATAAAGTGACAAAGTGCACTCTATGGTAAAAAATTAGTCAAATTCTAGCATCTCAGAATACAATGAAGGCAACCATGAGCTTAGTGATTGCTGTGGATAGCCCTGACCTTGTATTTTGATACTAATTCCCCTTTCCTGCAAAGGGCTGCAGAGGAGGTGTGAGTCATTACACAGGTGATCTCTAGTGAACCTTCTGCCCATCTTAATTTGTAAAATAAAGCCTGGAGCCAGTGATTTCGCAGAGGAAGAGGAGGTGGAGAAATAAAGTTTGGCGGAAGAGAGCAGAGGGAGGACGACTGGAGGTAGACAATGGAAACGATGGAAACGAAGGATGGAAACGACAGAGATGACAGAGACGGTGACAACTGGGGAGAGAAGAGAGAGAGGATGACTGGGGAGAAGAGAGGAGAGAGATGAAGATGGAAGACAGAGGAGTTCGACTGGGAAGCAGGAGGTAGAAGAACAAACACAGAATCTGGAAAACCCTAAAGTTATAAGGGTCTGATAGCTGGGGAACAGAGAAGTGGGTTATCTGCCCAATCTAGGCTTACAAATTATATTCATAATTACTGAGTTGTGTTTTTATTGACCGGTCATATTTGGGTTGGAAATTTAAATATCACCCACAACAAGTGATAAAACTTGCAGGCTCCAAATGTGCAGAAAACAGTCTAAAGTTTTCTAAGTGTGCTCTGGAAGAGAATCTTCTCTCTTAGCAGCCATAGAGCTCAAGTTGCAGGAAATCAAATTGAAGCCTTCATCATAAAGCTGACTGAATTATACCAAAAATTCAAGTACTAGCCCCAAAGGGTGCTGGTGGTTAAAGTGAGGGCATTATTGGTAAAGGATGGGGTCCTGTAACTTGGGGTGAGAACACGGAAAGCTGTATTAAAGCTGGGAACTTCAAACCCTTAGCTTTTTAAGCATTTATTTGACATGAGGAAGTAGTCTATTCTTCAACAGAAGATGTACATGGTCCCCCACCTCCTGTAAATATTTTCTTTCCATTTTTGACAAAGTAAATTAATTCTTCATTGTCTGCTAAGCCAACAATGACTTTGTCTGAAAGAAATGGCAGCCAAGACAATACTGCTGCCCTTCAGGGCCCATCAAAAGTTGCCTTTCTGGACCTACAACCAGACTTAACGATATGTAGACTCCTAGAGAGAAAATAGGAAGTATAGCTCATGAGGAGGTGTGCTACAAGTTTAATGCATTTGGTAATTCATTCAAGTCGAAATCTGATTATATATGTGGAAATAGATTTTAAGGGTTTGGGAAAATGGCATAGGGAACACAAACAGTATTAGGCTGAGTTTATTGATATGGGTCCACTGAGTGGAGATTCTAAGTTTGATATAGAAGCTTGCACAAATAAAAGAGATGTCAAAGTTTGTTTAAATGGTTGCCTGGAGCATTTTTCAAAAAATGATCCACTGAAAAGGAGTTGGAGATGCCTGATATCTCTTGGCTTAGAGTTGATGAAGGGATTTTAAGGCTCAGGGAAATTGCAATGCTAGAGTGGATGCCCTGTGTACAACCTAATCCTCTACAATGGGAAGGCCCAGAAGACAACCCTTTCACTAATCCTATAAGACAAAATGGTGAGAAGAACACCAGTACATTTAAGACCTTTATTGTTGCCCTTTTGCTTTTGCCAGACCTTAGGGTTGGAGATGTTCCTGCTCAGTTGAATTAATTAAATGCAATGGATTTAACAGGGCCTGAAGGGAGCAGGGGCAAAGTGGCAGCTCTGAATTGCCAAATGTAAGGTATTATAACTATCTCAGTGATCAGTATAGACAAAGTAATGTCCATAAGAGTCTGACCTGTAATTGTCTGCAGAGGAAAAGTGAATTTTATGGTGGCATGACTTGTATAGACCTTTGGTTCTGATTAATTCATCATGGTGTTTCCAGACATAAAGAAGCCTACTGCATTTTTATTTCATCTATAAAAGTAGGAAAATTCTCAAACAATAAGAGAAAGACTACAATGGATCATGGCAAAAGGGAGTCTCAGCTTATGAAGCAATTGCCAGATTTGAACCAGTTTGCAGAGCCAGATCCCTTTCAATGAAGGAATGGGCAAGTTCCCTGAAGAAAGACTTTGATAAAATACCTAAAAATTTTTCTGGTTAGCTTTTCCCCAACCCTTCCCCAGAAGAACCTACAGCTTTTTAGAAAGATAACTTTACACTGGTGAAAAGGAAACAATCAGAATTTCCTGGGTCTTCTCTAAATTGGTCCGGATTTTGAAAAATCTGAAGAAAAATTTTGACACTCCAGTTAAACTAGGGGTGTATGGAGGTAAACTGACTAATAAATAAAATTATTTTTATCAAAAAAAAGTGACTCTAAGTAGGCTGAATGGGTTCCTAAAGTCATCCTGCTGCTATTTCTCCAGTCCCAGAATGCATAATTGGGATAGATAAACTTAGAATTTGGCAGAATTTTCACATTGGTTCCCTGACCTATGGAGAGAGGGCTATTTTGGTTGGAAAGGCTAAGTTGAAGCCTTTAGAATTACTTCTGCCAAGGTAAATAGTGAATAAAAAACAGAATCATACCCCTGAATAAACTGCAAAAATTAGTATCACCATCAAGAACTTAAAGATTCAGGGTAGTGCTTCTCACAATATCTCCCTTTAACTCTATTTGGGGAGCAGAGAAGACAATTGGATTATGGAGAATGACAGTTAACTATAAAAAACTCAGTCAATTAGTGACACTCATTGTAGCTGCTATACCAGAAGAAATGTCCTTACTTGAGAAAACTAACGCATTTTTTAGTAGGTAGTAGGCAGCTATTGATCTAGCAAATGTTTTTTTTTTCCCTCAGTAGCTGTCCAAAAGGCCCACCAGAAGCAATTTGCATTCAGTTGGCAAGACCAAGAGTGTATCTTTACTGTCTTATCTCAAGGATATATTAACTTGCCCACCCTATATCATAATTTAGAATGGATCTTGATTTTCTGTCTCTCCCACAAAATATCATATTGGTGACATTATGCCGATTCAAAAAATCAGTTACTTTTGACTCATTGGTAATACATATGTGCATTAAAGAATGGGGAAATAAATCCAACCAAAATTCAAGGACTTTCCACCTCAGTGGTATGGGGCATACCAAGATATTTCTTCTCATGGTAAAAGATGAATTATTGCACCTGGCATCTCTCACCACCAAGAAAGAAACACAATGTTTAGTGGGGCTATTCTGCTACAATGTTTAGTGGGGATTCTGGAGACAGTACATTTCTCATGTAGGTATGTTATTCTGATCCATATATCAGAGGACTCAGAAAGCTGTTAGCTCTCTAGTAACCATTGGACAGGAGAAGGTCTTCAACAGGCCCAGGCTGCTATGCAGGCTGCTCTACCACTTGGACTATATTATCCAACAAACATATATTACTTGAGGTGTCAGTGGAAGATATAGATGCTGTTTAGAGCCTTTGACCAGAACACTATAGGAGGATCACAGAGGAAAACTTTGGGATTTGGGGAAATTCACTTTGCCTCTGCAGACAATTCCAGGTCAGACTGTTATAGACATTGCTTTGTCTATGTTGATCACTGAGATAGCTATAATACCTTGCTTTTGGCAATTGAGAGCTGCCACTTCGCCCCTGCTTTATTATTATCTGCAGACAACTGTTCTTCTTTTGAAAGGCAACTTTTGATTGGTTATTGGACCTTAGCAAGAACTGAACATTTCATAATGGACCAACATGCTACCATGCAACCTGAGCTTCCCATTATGAGCTGGGTGTTATATGATCCACCAAGTCATAAAGTAGGATGTATACATGATGCAATTGATCATCAAATGAAAGTGGTATATATGTGATCAGGCCTGAACAGGTCTGGAAAGCACAAGCAAGTAACATAAAGAAGTTGCCCAAATGTCTACAGTTTCTAATCCTGTTACAATGCTTTCTAGCCAATCAAGTAGCTATAGCATCATGGGTTGGCCCTATGAGCAGTTGGCAGAGGGTGAGAAAACTAGGACCCGGTCTATTGATTTTTCTTCAGGTTATGCACACACTATTCAGAAGTAGATAGCTGTATGCAGCATTACAGCCTCTTTCAGGGACAACTCTATGAGGCACTGGCAAAAGGAAATTTTCACAGAAGATATAACTTTGGATAGTATACATGGTCATGCATTTTGTTGGGAGGGTGAAATTTCCCAGATGTTTGCTTATTAACTGATTCACAGACTGTAGCCAATGAATTGGCTGGGTGGTCAAGAACTTGGAAAGAACACAATTGTACAATTCAGTTGGTGAGAAAGACATCTGGGGAAGAAGTATGTGAATAGATCTCTCCAAATGGGCAAAGGATGTGAGCATACTTATATCCCCTGTAAATGCATATGAAAAGGTGATTTCAACTGAGGAGCAGTTCAATAATCAAATAGATGACATTCAGCCTCTTCCTCTATCTATCCCTGTCAATGCCCAATGATTACATGAGCTAAGTGGCCATGGTGGCAGAGATAGGGGTTATACATGGGCTCTCTAACATAGACTTCCACTCACCTAGGATGACCAGACTACAGCTATTACTGCTTACTGGCTCTGCCAACAGCAAAGACCAGATATGGCACCATTCCCTGGGATGTCCAACCAATGACCTGGTGGAAGTTTGACTATGACTTCATTGAACCACTTCTTCTGTAGAAAGAACAATGCTTCGTCCTTATTGGGATAGATACTTATTTCCATTATGAATTTGCCTTCCCAGCATGTAATGATTCTGCCAAAACCACCATCCATGGAATTAAAGAATGCTTTATCCACCATCATGCTATTCCATACAATATTACTTTTGACCAATGAGCTTACTTCATAGCCATAGAAATGCTACAGTAGGTCCATGATCATGGAATCCACTGGTCTTATCATGTCCTCCATCATTCTGAAGCAGCTAGCCTGAGAGAAAAATGGAATGACCTTTAGAAGACGCAGTTATAGTGCCAATTAAGTGGCAGCAACCAAGAGGGCTGGGTCAGAGTTCTCCAGAAGGAAATATACGCTTTGATTCAGCACTCAATATATGCTGTAATTTCTCCCATAGTCAGGATACACAGAACCAGAAATCAAGAGGTGGAAAAAGAATTACATTCCTAGTTACCCATAAGGAATAATTTAGCTTCCTATTTCCAGGAAAATTCCTGATTCCAGGAGAAAGAGTGTTCAGGTTGAAGGAGCCACAACAAACACTCTACTAACCTGGAAGCTCAGACATCCCCCTGATTACTTTGGTCATCTGATGACCTTAAGTCAACATGCTAAGGAGTAACAATGTTAGAAGGAATGATTGATCCAAATTACCCATGGGGAAATTGGATTATTTCTCTTCAATGGAAGTAAAAAAGATTATGTCTTGAGTACAGTAGATCTTTTAGGGCTTCTCTTGGTGATACCATGTCTGCGCTTAAAGTTCATGAGAATCACAACAGTCTCATCCAGGAAACAAAACAAAGGGCACAGATACTTCAGGAATGAAGGCATGGGTCACTCCACCCGAAAAAGAGCCAAAACCTACTAAAGTGTTAGTTAGGAGTTAGTAATGGGTAGAAGAGGTTGGTAGTTATAAATCCCAGTTAAGACTATGTGACCAGTTGAAGAAATTATGATTATAATTGACATGAGTGTTTCTGTCATATTTTGTTAAGAATGTGTTTGCACTTACATTTGTGTTTTATTCCCTCAATTTCTTAATTGTATGATATAATATCAATTAAAAGAATATAAATGATTATGATATTTAAATTTGAAATACTAAAAGAATATCGCTCAAGGGACATTGCCACCTTTTCTAAATATATAATGTGTTTGTGATTATATGAAGGGATAGTTATATCATGTTAGATGTAATTATGACCTGGTTAAATATGAAATGAGTTTGTTATTATTCACGGATACTGTCTCAGTTTGGGTTTTCTATTACTGTGATGAGATGCCATGACCAAAAGGCAAGTTCTGCAGGAAAGGGTTTACTTGGCTTGCACTTCCATATGGCTGTTCATCACCAAAGGAACTCAGGATAGGAACGCAAACAGGGCAGGAACCTGGATGCAGGAGCTGATGCAGAGGTCATAGACTGGTGCTACTTACTGGCTTGTTTACTATGGCTTGCTAAGCCTGCTTTCTAATAGAACCCCTGACTACCAGCCCAGGAAGCTCACCACTCACAATGGGCTAGGCCCTCCCTCATCAATCACTAATTAAGAAAATACCTTACAGCTGGATGCTATTGAGACATTTTCTCAATTGAGAGTCCTTCATTTCAGATGACTCTAGCTTGGGTCAAGTTGACATAAAAGTGTCCAGCAGAGATTCTTAAATAATGTTTGTACATTGTCATGACCTGGTTATTGTTTTCATTTGGAAATCCATCATGACAAAAGGAGATCTAATTAAATGTCAAGTGGAATTCGGGTGAACTTATGATGACTGTTGTTAGTTGTCAGCCTGAATACATCTGGAATTAACTAAAATCCAAAAAAAGAAAGACAAATCTGTGAGGAATTTCTGCTCAATTTAAGCTGTTAAGACACACCTTTAATCCAGATCTTTTAAGAAGGGAAGATCTGCCTCTAATCTGAGCTATGCCTTCTGTTGAAAGCCTTTAAAAGGACATGGAAGAAGAAAACTATTAGTTTTACCTGCTGATAACTTCACTTGTTCACTAGTATTAGAGTCTACTTTAGGATTTCGGTGCAGACTGAAGACTATCTGAGATGTCCAGCCTCATGGACTGGTTTCTTAGGCTTTCCATATATAGGCAGTAATTGATGGATTAGCTGGACTGCAGCCTGTAGATCATTCTAATAAATAACAGAACACACACACACACACAGAGAGAGAGAGAGAGAGAGAGAGAG
>NW_021604597.1:368553-396474 GCF_004785775.1 Grammomys surdaster
AGAGAGAGAGAGAGAGAGAGAACGCACTAGAGAGAACCCTGACTAATACATGCACTGTCAGTTGCAATTTTTTTCTAGTTTGTTTTTTTGGCTTACAGGGCCAGCTCTCTTACACAACCCATGACTTCCTGCCCAGGAGTGTCATTGCTCACAGAGGACTGAACTTCTCCCATATAAATTATTAATCAAAAACAAGTTCCACAGACTTGCCTGCAGGACAATCTGATGAAGGCATCTTTTTTTCATTTGGAATTCCTTCTTTCAAGATGCATCTAGCTTGAGACACATTGATAAAACCCAACAGTATCTAACACATGTACACGAAGCTGTCTGGTTAAGTTAGAACCTAGAACACTGTAACACTATGGCTCACTTCCAGAGGAAAGGTCTGCACTGTTTCTATCTAGAATATGATGTGGTTATGTATTTTAAGTAGCATAATGTACCTTTTAATAAAATAAGAATGGACAATGAATCTGGGGCTTTTAGAAAGCTTCTTCTTGTTTAGATAAAAGCACTTGAAAATATAATGGGGGCTATGTTTCCCACAGGCCCTGCTTTTAAAAATTGGCTGTCCAGCCAGGCAGCCAAGGGTAAAGACCAAGAGATTCAGGCTCCCTAGAGGTTCAGATACCTGGCACCTCTCCCTCAGATGCCTGCATTCCAGAACCAAAAGGCTCAGGGAAATGAGGCAACTTTTTCCCAATCTCTGTTTGAAAGCTTCTTGTAAAGTTTATGACTGTGAGAGCAAACAGGACACCAACAGTTCTTATTTATGCTCCAAAATTTACTCACCTTGAGGACTTCATACTCCAGTTACTAAAGCTATCAACACACACACACACACACACACACACACGAGCAGGGAGGGGGGGAGGGAGAGAAAGAAAGAGAGAGAGAGGGAGAGAGAGAGAGAGAGAGAGAGAGAGAGAGAGAGAGAGAGAGAGAGACATAGTAAGGCCCTTTTCTTAATATTCTGTTTTATTCTGCACTTAGATTCAAATATTGGAAAAAATGTAAGTTTACCTTTCTGAACTTTAAGTACATAAAAAGTGTTTTATATTTTGGAAAAATATGATTACCTCTCTTAATATTCAGCTTTCTACACAAGTGTTTTTAGATACCCAAAACAAGTACTTTAAAACTTAAAATAAATACAAAATCTTTTCAGTTCCTGATTTTTCTGAACTTACCATCTCACCAAACCAAATCAGGAGAGTGAGGTTTACTAAGAGTGAAACGTATTAGCTTTGTGTATGAGATGCATGGTGCTAATCATACCAATAACAAGGAAAAACAGTATAAAATGATAAAATCTAGGTACTTATGTGGAAAAGCTATATTCCTTTGAAAACGTGGAGATTGGAGCTATAAATGTGGACAGTAGGATACGTCACTAAGGAGAAGGGCCATTAAAGAAATAAACTGCAGAGATAAAACCTGAACAGGCAAACAAGAATTAAGAGCATTTTTCAGAAGCCATAAAGGGAAATAGAAAAGTATTAATTTAAAGTGCCAGAGGAAGCTGTTTTTCTACAGTCTTTAAAGTCAGAAAGTATGGATAGCAATTTGATGATGTCAGCCCCCCATAAAATGTTCTGCTGGATCCTCATACCTTGTAAGATAGAATATAATGAAATAAAGCAAATTAATGATTATTTTCCTACCATTTTCACATATACTTCAGTTTTGGTCTCCACTGTAGGCTAAAGACTGTTAGGTGCTTATTGATAATTTCAGAACACATATATTGAGGTATGATATTAATGATAAAAATGGCAAATGAAAATATAACTCAGGCAATAAAGATGTTTTAATTACAACATACTCTACCTGATATGTAATTGTTTTGGAAATGACTCTAAAAAATGAACTGGATCACAACTCTTTGGTGATCCAAGCAGATTAATAAATCAAATGAAGACTTCAGTTTTTGCCAACAAGCAGAACAGTGCTTATGTTTATCACAACCATAGAAAATTGATCATATCCTAAGTGTTTACAATTAGTATGATAGCTTATATTTCCACAGTTAAAACACTTTATGAACCCAAGTAAGCTTTGTTCTATGAATTTAATCTTCAATTTAAAAGTAAATTTAGCAATTTAGGTTTGGAGAAATGGCTTGGATATCAAAGTACTCACCAGAAAAGAGTAAAGACTGGAGTTAGAGCCACAGAATTCATGTAAAAGGTGGTCATGGTGAACTTCTTGCAATCCTATATGGTGGATAAAGATAGGGTAGTCTCATATCAAAATGGCTAGCAAGATCAACCACAACAAAGATCTCTGGGTTGGAAAGACCCTCACCTTATTGAATAAGTTGGAAGAGCTATGGAAGATAATTCTGGACATCAATCTCAGATCACACTTAGGAATGTGTATCCATACACATGTGACATGCACACAAAATAGACAGATGGTCAGACAGAAAGACAGACACACACACACACACACACACAGAGTTAATTCAACTCTGCTTTCTTTTTTGAAATGTGTACACTTTTAGAATGTTTTGAAGTTTCACATAAATCTTTAAACCTTTTGTAGTCTGGTTTTAAGTTTCACACAAAGCGTTAATCACTCAACCAGAGTCCCCTTTGTCTTTGATGATGTGATGCTGTGCTCTCTAGATACAGTGAGTTGGAACAGGAATATCAGGACAGAAAAGAAAGAATACAAATCTACTGCATAGTGGGGAATGACTGCTTCAGCTGTGTGAGAGCATGCCAGACTTGAGACATGCTTTTCACAGATGCAGCTCATTCTGTGTGAAATCACTAGCCCCTCACATACATCCACTATGCTTTGAATTTCAACATGACAATAATTTCAATTCAGCTTTGAAGATGCTCTGATATTAGTAGAAACAGAATGAAACCAAGAAACCAAACCTATCTTATTATACGTGACTTTCCCTATACCTCCAGTAAGAGAAGAGTTTTTAATAATTAGGTGATTAGCCAGCACTTTGTGTGATTCATAAGAGACAGGAGAATGAATTTAGATGATGAACAAAGCCTTCAGCCATAGTCTGCTAAATACTAAAAAAGAAATTAGTAAAGTGAGGGACCTGTGACAAGTTAGGCCATGAAAGATTAGCCCTGCCTTCTGTAGGCACCAGTTAAAGGGAGAATTTGTGAGGCAGCATGCTCGTGCAGAATTATCTATTTTGGAAGAGAATTTCCATGGCAGATGATTATTGGTGAGTAATATTGAAAGGAATCCACTGGGACCAGAGGAAATGAAGAATACTAAATGACAAAGACATCCTTAATTGTTCATTTGTTTGCTTCAAGCCAAGGTGGCTCTCTACTCACTAGGAGATTAAAATCGAGATGTTAGACCACAGGAAATGCAACAGACATCTTGGTATTTATGGAAACATGGCTGGGGAAAGGAATATGAGAGTTAGTCTCATATTAGGAGAACCCAGGGTTTGGAGGCACAGAATGCCTCGCATGGGAATGTTGCATTTTATTTATTTCACATTATTCAAGAGTCTCTATTTTTGGTTGTGCTCCTTCAGTTGCTGCTGCTGCTGCTGTTATAAATAGAGAACAGCGAAGTTATGAAAGTCTTTTCCTTAATGATAATATGCACTGAGAGGAAGCGAAGTTGAAAGGAAAATGTATTTAAATGAGCTTAGCGTTAGTGTGTGTGATCTACTAGACAAACAAACAAATAAAAGACCAGACATTTTTCCTGTAGCTGCAGTCCCACCTATTGAGGCAAAGGGCCTTCTGTTAGAAACTATACATTCTATTTAATGTAGGGTTCATTTCAGAATTTAAGCATCTTGCTGATAAGCCAAGGAGGAGGGTATATTTTAGTCCCTTGGAAAGCTTCTAAGGCTATCACCTTATCTTTGTACTCAGATTAGCATGATATATTCTGAGTAAGTTTTCTGTAACTTGAGGAATATTTAATCTGTTACTAGTAGTGTTTTTGTTTTTATTCCAAATACATTTAGAAAAAATACTGAAGAAATTCAATCAATTATTTTCTTTCTCATACAGGTCTCTAACCCATTCCTTTTCCAGTGTGTATGTGTGTGTGTGGGGGGGGGGGTAGGTGTTGGTTGTTTCTTGTCATTTGATGCCCAACCTTGAATCACCCCTCAGAGAGAGTTTTGAGCATGCAAAGCATTTAAACACATCAAAGCAGAGGTCTGACTTATAGACAGTTCCTTAGCTTTGCTTTAATTTTCCTTTTATTTTCACTGACAGTAAAACTTTCTGAAGAGTACAATCAAGATAGTGTATTAATAGAAATAACATTCATAGAAGCTTGGACATAAATGATAATAGTCATACTAAGGATCTCGTTTACCAAGGCATTCCACACAGAAGATAACAGCACAATAAATAAAGTTTGCATTTGTCACACAATAAATCAGACGAAATTGCAGTAACAAAAAAAAGTGACTTTATAAATGTTCATATGCTAAAAATACAAGCAAAACTGTGAACGCATGCACAAGAGACAAAAGCTTAAACGTGAATAATTATAGCCAAAAAAGACAATGCAGTCGATACAAATGTTCAAGTATGATGAGAGAAGAGGGGGAGATTCACATAGAGTTTCAGATACATCAATTACGTTTACCACCGCAGAGGGCAGAGCACTGATATATCTGTCTTTGTCTATTAACACTCCATGCTGGTAGAGAACATAGCGCTATCTATTTAGAGTACTGATTCCACATCATTTGATCATATTTCATAGGACATGGATCAAATCAGATTCACCATTTAGTTTCATTATAAGTAGATATTTTGCTACTGGAAAAAGATATTTTCATGACCAAGCCAGTGTGGTGCACTGAAAAGTACATGAGCCACTGCCAGGCGACACGGACTAGAACACCATTGCTATGAAGAATCCACATGTCATTGCCTTCCCATGAACACCTCAGGATGCTTCTAGGTATAAAATAGGTTTACTTCCTTCCTCCATTTTGCCTTACGAAATGACCTATCATAGCTAGCAGAAAGCAGTAAAAATAGTGATCGAAAAATTGTTTAATGTTTCTAACAATGCTTAACTTTTTTGTAAATATTGAAAAGGAAGTAGCATCGTTTAATGAAACTAAGAATTACATAACACATTGGTGGCATTGTTCATACAGCTTGATAATTCTAATTCCGCTCTACTTAACTAGCCTGAGCAGTAACTTTGGTTGAAAAGGATATAGATTCAAACAGTGCTACTTTCTGCATGATTAGGAAAACATGTTTGTCATGGGAGTAAAAAAATAAAATTTGTCTGTTAAATTACACATAAATATAAGGTACAAATGTATTTTTAAAATACAGATTAAAATAATCACACTTGCATTGTGTACATACGAAAATACAGTATTTAATATCCAATATACACAGACACATTTATGATAAATGCAACTATTTGGCAACGCCAGTTTTTTTCGGGGTTTCCCTGTCCCCTAATTCCACACACATGGAAACACAACAACTCAGCTAAAGTCTCCTAGCTCTGTCGGACGTCTTGAAGCAATTTGTTGATCTCAGCCACCAGCTCGCTTGCATCCATGAGTTCGTGTTTCCCATCGCTAAGATGGTTAAGCACATTGTCAAAATCATCTTCCTCGTAGTTTTCAGGGATCTCCTCCATAGCTGGCAGCCACTTGGAAGAAGGCTGCACACTGGAGTGAGTCCCCAGAGGGGTCCCGGAGCTGCTGGTGGGGTTCTGAAAATGTGTGCTGGCTGCCCAGGCCGCAACCCCTTGTGGGTAACCCCCAGTTTTGCCCTGCGCTGGACCCTTTCGACGTTCCAGGGAGTTGGACCGGTCTACTTCACTGCACTCAGAATAGGTGTCTAGAGATGCAGGGAGAAGGCGCTGGAACACACTGCTCATTTCTGATAGCAGAGATGATGTGCTAGAGTCCCCCGAGTCCTCATCGCTAGGGGAGTCCTTCCCAAAGGTGGAAAAGCTTTTTTTCTTCTCCCCAGATTCTGCAGGCTGGCTGTCATCATCAAGGCCCTGATGAGAATGCTGCTGTTGAGGTTGAGCTGGGAATTCTTCTCCGGGGATGAACATGTTGCTTCTGTAGTCCGAGGATGGTGAGGGCAGTGGGGGCATCCAGCACTGGTCAGAGTGGCCCAGGACTCTGCACTCCTCTGTACATAGCCTCATTGCTGAGAGCAAACAAAGCAAGGAGAGTCCATTATTATACAAGACATCACCCAAAGCAATGGGACGCGTCATCTTATTCTTAAGGTAAAAAGAGAAGGTTCTGTTCTAGTGTCATAATGTTAATCTGTTGTTAGGTATATTAGACAGACTACCGTTATACTTTTCATGTGTATGTTGGCTCTCTGGACCAGATGTCATGCTTGTGTTTTAGTCCTCCATTTATTAAAGGAAAGGGAATAATCAATTTTAGTGGTCTACTGTGAATATAAGAAATATAATAGGAGATCATTATTCATATGTGAACATGTCCAAAAATAGCTAAGGCTTAGGTAATCCAACAAAAGATGAACATGAACTGTACAATGACAACAGCTGGAAATAGAGCTCTGGGTGAGCTCTTCCATTTTGAATAACACCAGGCAACCTCTGTAAAGTATTTTTTGATAACTTTCTTGAAACTTGGCCTGCACTGAAAACACCAGTTGTCTGGTTAGTGTCCTTATCAGTCTTTCTTTTTTTAAAATTCACTTTACATCCTGATCACAGACCCCCTCCATCCACTTTTCCCAGTCCCACCCTTAAAAGCCCCTCCTGCACTGCCACCATCTCTTCTCCTCAGAGAAGCGGAACCCCCTTGGGTACCACCCTACCCTGGGGGTACCCAGCAGGACTTATTAGTCCATTATTCACAGGTCTATTAAAATAGGAATTCAAGGTGCTCTGAATTAGTACCTTAGGTATCCTGAGTTGTCTCATTATACAGTACTTATTTAGGGTTTAAAATATATTAATATTCAATTACATGAAAAAGTCATTGGAAGCTGAAGAATATGAAAAGTACACGCTTTGATTCTCCCATATGTTCCAGTTCCCTAGGGAAATGTGAGTGGCTGAATTCATAGAAACAACTACAACTGAGAAAAGCAGAAGAATAAAAGAGGGGCATCTTTAAATTCAGAATATAGAGTTGCTAAAATGCAATAAAAATTGTGATATGCAAAGCTATGAAAAGTATTCCATACAACAACCACTTATTTCAGAGAAAACTTGGTTTTTTCAATAACATTTCATTTTAAAACAAAGGACAAAATTATAGAAAATGTAAAGTAGCACTTGTTTCTGAAAGAAATCAGGATTGATGCTGACCACAGGGATACATCTGGCACTGAGTTTATAGATGCAGCTGCTGAGAATAGATTTCCAGCTTTGTCACTGTTGAAGTTACAGCATGTCACACTAAGGGAAACTAATCGCCTACTATGTGCACTACATCCACAGTCCGGTAAAGAAACTGTACAGAGCATATGCCCACTGTAGTTTCTGGATGAGAGAGCAGAGAGGGATAAATAATCATCTGTACCTGTGTGGAAGTCACTGCACTTTAGCACTGACCTCTAGACTAATTTGAGTCTTTAACTCCCTCTGGACCTCCGTTCTTAGTTTAAAAGGAGAAAATAAAAAGCAAAACAAAATCAAAAATGAGACTAAGCATTCTAAGAGAAGGGTTTGCATTATAAGACTCTAGAAATTCAAAAGCATAAGAAAACACCAGAGAAGCCGGGCGGTGGTGGCACACACCTTTAACCCCAGCACTTGGGAGGCAGAAACAGGTGGATTTCTGAGTTCGAGGCCAGCCTGGTCTACAGAGTGACTTCCACGACAGCCAGTGCTACACAGAGAAAAAAAGACAAAAGAAAACATCAGAGAATATGTAAGAGAACCCAGGCAGGGAACTTTGTTCTTAGAGGGCTGACTGTGTTATTATGCTTTAGTGAGATACTCATCTGAACAAACAGGGTGATTTCAATAAAACCCAGGTTTAAATGTCCATCCTTCATGTATGGAAATATTTGCCAACACTGATTCAATCCGTCCAGTGGAGAAAACATCAAAGGGTATTGACAAACAACTGGTATACCTTAAAAACAGCACCTAGGTTCCCTCAGCAGAGAACTATCACAGTAGTGATGCCCCCACACCACATGCCACACCCCGAATCCTGCATCCCACACCTCTGCTTTGACCTCTCAGTCCCTGAACATGAAAATGAAGCCCATGGATATTGACTGCCTCCATCCTGATGGGAAAAGGAGAACAGACCTGGCATTGTTGTTCTGACTCTCATATCTGTGGCTTTAGGAAAGACATCTTCGCTGTAATGCTTTACTTGGCTTTGATTTCCTTTAATGAGGATGAAAACATTACCTGGGATTCTACGAATCTTGACTGTATGCATCTTTTTTCATAACCTGAATGTGCTGAGTGTGTAAGCAGCAAGATGATAGAACAGCATGGCCCACGTGGCTAACACAAACATCTTAGGAATGGTTGCTAAACAGTGAAAGGCATTGATAAAACAATATATAAATGATAAATTAATTGTAGAATAATTTATTATCTTAAACATGCTCAGTGGTTAAAGCACTTGCTGAATAAGTGTAAGGGCTAGATTAATGATCCTCAGAACCCATGGACGTGCCAGGGGAATGTGGTGGCCCATCTGTCACCCTAGCTTTGGAGAGTGGAGACAAGGTGTCCCGAGATCAAGCTGGCTAGCTATCAGGAGCTCTGGGTTTATTGTAACATTCTGCCTCATTGATTAGGATGGAAGACCTATTGAGGATGATTGTGGGCATTATTGCAGGATTCTACATGCATGGGTACGGTACTGGCTGGTTTTGTGTGCCAACTTGACACAAGCTAGAGTTATCACAGAACAAGGAGCCTCCCTTAAGGAAATGCCTCCTTGAGATCCAGCTGTAAGGCATTGTCTCAATTAGTGATCAAGGGTGAGAGAGCCCATTGTGGGTGGTTCCATCCCTGGGCTGGTAATCATGGGTTCTATAAGAAAGCAAGCTGAGCAAGCCAGGGAGTGAAATGTGATGGTTTGTATATGCTTGACCCAGGGAATGGCACTTTTTGGAGGTGTGGCCTTTTTGGAGTAGGTGTCTCACTGTAGGCATGGGCTTTAATACCCTAGTCTTAGCTGTCTGGAAGCCAGCATTCTGCTAGCAGTCTTCAGATGAAGATGAACTCTCAGCTCCTCCTGCACCATGCCTGCCTGGACGCTGCCACGTTCCCACCTTGATAATAATGGCCTGAACTTCTGAACCTGTAAGCCAGCTCCAATTAAATGTTGTCTCTTCTAAGAGTTGTCTTGGTCTTGATGTCTGTTCATAGCAGTAAAACCCTAACTAAGACAAGTACCCACAGACAAGCACACGTACCACACAAATGCACACATACATGCAAACATACATAGACACACATGTATACCACACACAAATTCATGAAAGTAGAAAAGGAAAGATAAGGCAGATTAATGGAAAAGATAACGAACATTAGGTAGACACAGGCAGTGGAGAGGAAAGGGGAGGAGAATGAAACAAAAAGGATCATGATGAGAAAAACAGAAGAAAGTACGCTCATTGCTACAGGTCTTCCTCACCCCTAAGTGCTGAGATTCAGTTGCTTGACAGTGGATGTGTGTTTCAGTGCTGAAAATATTCCATCCCGTATACAAGGACCAAGAAAAGCTGGGCAGTACCCACTTCTTCAGCTCTTCTTGGGAATATCTAAAAGTCCTGTCAGGTAATAATTTTGGTAGCTATCGGGACAGGTAGAAAGTGAAGATCCTCTGTATCACTACATGAGTGTGAACTTTATTAGTGCCCTGTGCCTTACAAGTAGTGTGGAAGGCAGTGAGTATGAGAGGGCTCCAAGTAAGCCATTAACTGTGGAGTAACTAGTAGGTTTTCCTTGAGGAGCCCATCAAATAGGGGCCACTTCAGTACCTGGCTGTCAATGAGGTTGCAATCTAGTTCTAAGCCAAATATAACATATGATTTTTGAGACACCCAAGTAACGAAGCAAATGAGATGATGCTCAGGAAGTATTCAGAAAGGAAAAGAAATGGATATGAAGGCTGCTATTTCAAAAGACAGCAGGTAAGCAGCATTGGGTACAGGAATTGAAGAAGAGGCACTTGTCATGGAGAAACGGCAGTGTGCACAAAGCATTGGTGTGCTGGAGGAAGAGAAGCCTCTCTGCCTGTTGCAGAGGATTCAAAACTGGCAAAATTGAGAAGAGGCTGAGAGTGTATTTCAGCGGACTTTGAATACAAAGATAATAGATGCACTCAGTGTTGCCGAGCAACGAGAGTCAGAGATTGTGACTTTGAGTAAAATAATGTATGTTAAAACGTTCTGAAAAGGTTGTGAAAACTGTATGAAATAAAGATTTGAAAGTAGGAGTGGCCAGGAGACAGGGACTAGGAGCCTGCCTGTTGCTACAGGAAATGAGCCACTAGAGGAAGGCAGGGAGCCAGCTAACACTCCTCAGGAGAACAGAGAGCAGAATGAATAGTGAGTATTTGAAGTCCGCACAGATGGAAGATGATGAAAAGTGGAACACACTCAATCGGGAAAGGCAGAAGAAGCCTAGGTGGGAAGGCCTTTACAAACCTATGTGCAACAACTTTCACTGGGAACATGGGGGCTTTGTACACCCGTGCTTAGTGTGGGGGTTCAAAGTTGAACAAGAAAGAAAAAAAAAGAGCTGACAAACATGAGTCAACAGATAGAAATGCATGTTTGTTTAGCTGAGGAAAAAAAAAAAACCCTACATTTGTGTGGGAATTAGAAGAATGAGTGACCAGAAATGACCCTTTTGGCAAGCCGTGCAATGCAACAGGATCTATATATGCTCACAAATCAATGCAGAAAAAAAAAAAACAGTTGGAACAAGACACTTACATCCTAAAAATACACATACTTTAGAAAATTGTGCTGAGCTCTCTTAATAAGATTCAGATGTGGACCAACAGTTTTCTCTGCTCGGAGTATTTCCTGGGTAGATACTTTTGCAACCCACAAGTTTTACACCCTAGCTTGCCTGTAGTAGTTGCCAGAATGAAGAGAAATCTAGGATATCGACTCGGTGTCACCACAGTGATGCTCATGATTAAAAGATGGTCATCTCTGTAGACACTCAGTAAGCATTGCAGTCTGTGCTAGTAAGCATCATGGTGTCATCACCAACCACAGTTCAGGTCCATTGCTCTGCCACTTGAAAATGGCTCAGCCACATGCAGAAGTAGGAAGCAAGAGAATATGCCTCCTATGACATACTCAGAAACACAGACATCTGTGCACACATGTGTGCATATGCGTTCGTACACACACACACACATGCACACACACACAGACACACACACAGAGACAAGTCTATAATTTTGGACCACTATGCAATATTGATGGAGATAAATAGTAGGCAAGATTCACTGTTTTCTAGAGTTTAATTTTGCCTACCTACAGTTAACCCAATCTATTGTCTAATATATATTACTATTATTTTGATCATTATTATTTCAAGTACTAGATAATTCTGCTGCATGAAACATATGGAAATATGATAACTTTGGGAATATAGGGAAGACAGAAAAAGAACTGCCTTTTTTTTTTTCTAACTATCACAGAAATGAGAAGCATTGCAAAGAGGCAAAGCCAAGCTTTGATTTGTGTTGCGTTGTGGGTTCAATTCCCAGAATTATAAGTAAGGAATAAGTGAATGAATAAATGAGTGAATGAATGCATAAGTACATAAACAATATATTAACAGTTACCTATTTAAATTGTATTATTTTGGCGTTTAAAAAAAAAAACCTCAGATGTGTAGATCCACAAATGGTAAGGTTACTTTTTAGAATTGTCTATTTATATTCTCCATTTTATTGCCATGATAGATTAAAAATTCCAATAAATGAACCCAGTGCATTTTAAAAATGGCTATTGAAATATTGATGCCATGCCCATCTGTTTCTGTTTATGAAATAACCTGATCTGGGAAATTCTGCTCTTCTAGGGTAGGCCCTGTCAGCATCGTATCCTAGAACCATAGAAATTCAACCAGCTACTTTATCATATAATTCAGAATAATAAAACTAATTGTCATTGAGCACGATGTCTTGGGTATATATGTTCCTTTAGCTATTTCAGAGATTTGTAATCAAAATGAAAATTTGTCTTATAAATTGAAAACAATAAATTCCATTGGTGACTGTGCCAATACAGCCTGCTATGCACCTAGTAGGCCTCAATGCAACTAGCCATCCTTCCTATACATTTGTCGAGCCAGAGACAAAGTATCTGGTCTTGTAATCATATAATTGGACAAGCAACATCTAGTGGTTGTGGAGAGGTTGATATGTCTTCAGATATAAAAACAAATAAGGATCTAGGGAGATAGTTCAGTGTGTGAGGGTAGGAGGATCTGAGTATTATTCTCCAGTACCCATGTACAAACCAGACGTTGTTGCCTGTACCTCTGAACTTAGCATTCTGGGGCAGAGACAGGCATGCTGCAAGCTTGCTGGCCAATTAGCTATCTGTATCCACGAGCTTCTGAAGAAGATATTGTCTCTCAAGGCATCCAAGCAAAGAGAATAGAGGAAGACATTCACTACCTTCTCACCCCTTCTCAGCCCTACCATGAGCACACTAGGACAAACATATATGTACATGGGCAATTTTTTTTAAAATAACAAAGCACTAGTTACTTTGTATACATTATAGTTTAGTGATTAAGGGTGCAGACATTGGGTCAGATCTCACTGTCTCATCCCCACCAGACAGAGCCTGCCTGCCTGTTTTACATTGTTACAATCTTTGTAAGCTTCCAGTTTTCAAATCTGAAGACACATATGAACACTAATGTCACTGACATTGGGACAACTAAGCCTAGTGAGCATAACATCAACATTCTTAAAATTATAAGAGTTTAGTCACTGAAATGTATATAAAGCCAACAGCCACCACTATAAATAACTAGTTATCTTTACAAATAAATGCATACATGCATAAATTCATGTAAGATACTAGTAAACTACTGTTCCTTTTTCCTATGTGTATTGCAGATGACAGTCACTTGATTGGCAATCAATGAATTAAGATGTGTGGACAGTCAGAGGAAAACTTCTGTATTCCTAAGGGCTGATTTCTTTCTACAGCCCCTAGCTGCAGAGCTGCTACTGATAGTCTCAGCACTTGCTTTGTTGGACTACAGTTCCTAGGGCACAATTAGAGGCAAGAGTCACTAAGGAAAAAATTGATTCGAAACTTAATAGAATTTCCTCCACCTGGCTGTGTGCTTGATAAATCCCCCTCTGGGTTTGTTTTCCTCCTCCATTGCTGTACAGACTCAAAATGAAAGGTGGCATGAAATATGCTCTGCTCACCGCCTACAAAGGTGCATTCCTTCGCCTATTTTTAGTGCTTAAAATATACCCTTTCCAGTGTATTTTCGTCTCTCGACTTGGTGAGTTGGTTCCCATCACAGGAAATGCATCCTCCAAATTATAGTCCAGTTCACCACTAGTCACCCAACAGGCTGTCTGAATACAAACAGCCACCCAGTAATTTTCTAGAGTTGTTCAGGAGTGCCCTGTGGCACTGGCTGGATAGGACAGAGGGAGGAGGGCAGGGGCTTGGTTTTCTTCCGTGCTCTCTCCCCTTCCTCCTCCTCCTGAGCTCTCATATTTATTCCTTCTCTACCAACTTCCTGTTGTGGATTTTGAGAAGAAAAAAATTTAAATGTCTCATACTTGTTCCCTGCTAACAGTGCACAGATTCCACCTATCTTTAATGTAAAGGATAAAGGCAGCAGAAACAGAAGCACAAGAGAAGCTGTTCATCGTCCTGGCACTGTGGTATCTGTGAAAATAAAGATTTCGCTATCATTGATTGCCCTCTTACCTGCTGGAATCCTCCCATCAGTGAGAAAGAGGTCACTGAATCCTTCTCCCAGGAGCCTGTCTATTGGAGAATCTCGCCCCAAATCATAATCACTGTCTCCTGCTTCACTGTCTCCGCGGCCACTGTCTTTCAAGCTAAATTTATCCATGTCTTGAAGGGCATATCTAGAGAGATCAGTGGAAGAAACATACAGTTTTACTCTTCAGCATTTAAGTTACCTGAGACTTAACAGCTGACACAAGGGTCATTCATACCTATAGCTCCTGGAATATTTGTTTCCTCGAAAACTTGGCCGTGGCTGATATTGCCCCTGGTGGAGCATGGACAGAAGCTGCGAGACCTGCTGGAAACCAAAGAGACAGAACTGATTTCTGGGGAATAAAAAAGAAGAAGAAACACTCCTCATGCACCCACGTGCATTAAGGAAGAAAATGCAGTGGATTGCTATTGCATGCTAAGCTCACACTTTCTGCATGTCAGGGATTTACATGTGCTAGACCGTGCAGAAGGCACAGCCAGACACCAAACACAGTTAAAATATATTACAGGGAGATCTGGATAGTCTCAAAATACAAGTGAGCTCTTTGTGCTTAAAACACTTCCTCAAATAATTGCCTTCCTTTACAGTTCAGGTAAAACAATCAATTGTAAAAAATAAATAAATAAAAATACAAAACTCAGTAAAATCCACTCTTAGCCCAGGTAATTCAAACAATGCCAGAATACCAGAAAACTACACAAAGTTTTCCAAAGACAGCATGCATTAGAATGAGATTCTGAAGAGCCAGAATATTGATTTTTCAGGAAAAAAAAAATGTGAATTACTGGATCCCTTTACGTTTTTTTTTCTTCCCAGCATCTTACTCTGTGAAGTGCAGGGACTCTGATTAACAGTCCCATGTGAGACATCACACATAACACCCACAAGGGAATTATTTATAAAAATAGAAATATGCCACATTGTGTACTTGAGATAGGTACACACTGTGGCTTGAGTCCTAGTGGAACTGCATACTGTCATTTATCAATGACAGCCTTAAAGGTGTGATTACTCTGAAGCCTCTGAGCATTAACAGCTGGCTTTACCAGGCACTGTAGTTTATGATCTTACCTCAACAGCGGGAGTGGCGTGGGTGAGTTCTAATGAAAAATTCTCTGGCACGTGGTTTGATGAGATGGTCACCAAACTGTTGAGTGACTGGTGACTGTTGTGACTCTGGCGGCTGCCCATTTGACCCCTTTCCAAGGTTGGAGATGAAGATGGGGAGGATCTGTGGTGCGATCTGATGGGCAGAGTGCCATTGATGGTGGGCACCAGTGTAATGTCTCCTTTGTGAATCTGCCTGGATGGCCTTTTGGGATGATGCTGGTAAGTGGATTCTGCCACCCGGCAGTTGTAGGATCTGGTGTCTTTCTTTTCTCTGTTACACCTTGTTGCAAACAGTACCATAATAACCAGTAACACTGCACAAATTGCTCCTAAGGAAATAATTATGATCATGGACACATCCAAGGATGCATGGCTGACAGAGGTCATGGCTGTGCTTGTCACAGATTCTGCATAGTCAAAGACCATGCACCTCAGAAGGACTTTGGTGTGCAGAGGAGGATTGCCCTTGTCCTGAATGATAACTGAGAGTGCCCATTCGGTAGAGGAAATGGATTCCAGGCTGACATTGGTATGAATGTCACATGACCTTGGATCCATGATAAAGATGTTTCCCTCATTACCAGCTACTATGGAGCAGCTGAATTCAGCATTTGCACCAGAGTCTCTGTCGGACACCCTAATTCTTGTGACATGAAAACCACTTTCAGCTCCTTTGGGGATGGAGATTTCTGCAGTATTATTGTGCATTGCAGGCCCTATAACCACAGGGACATTGTCGTTCTCGTCAATGATGGTCAGCACAACTGTGGTGTTGCTCGAGAGTTGCTTCTGACTCCCTCCATCCCTTGCTTCCACCACAAAAGTGATCTGACTCACTTCTTCATGATCAAAGATCCTGAGGGCATAGATGGCACCATTGGATGGATCAATGGTTACATATGTGGTAATGGAACTTCCCAAGACAAAACTCTCCAAAATGGTATATGTCACATGTCCGTTTTCCCCAAGATCCGGATCTGTGGCTGTAACTGTGGTGATATATGCCCCTGGTGAATTATTCTCTGAGATGACAAATTCATATCGGCTCCTCTGGAAGTGAGGTGGATTGTCATTTATGTCATTGATTTGAACAGTAAAATGTCTCACGGAAGAGAGGCTGGGTGTCCCCTTGTCCTCAGCAATCACAGTCAAACTATACTCGGATCGCTTTTCTCTATCCAGAGTGGCATTGGTCAAGATTAAGTAATTGTTTTCATATGTCTTCTGAAGTTTAAAATGCCCATGCCCATGAAGCTTACAGATTATTTCCCCATTCAGCCCAGAATCCTTGTCTTGAACCCTGACAATAGCAACAAATGTATCAATGGGATCCCCTTCAAAAACATAAGATACTTCTTCTTTTCCAGGGGACATGAGGTTTATGCTAATTTCAGGTTTATTGTCATTGACATCCACAACCTTAATTATAATTTTGCAATGAGCAGGGATGGAATTGGGACCCAAATCTTGGGCTTGAACGTCTATCTCATAGGACTTGGTGATTTCATAATCCACTGGCTTGAAAAGAGTCAACTGTCCTCTTTCTGAGTCAATCTTAAAAGTCTCTATAATTTTGGGAGACACATGACTGCTGAAAGAATACACAATTTTCCCATTGGCGCCCTCATCTGGATCGGTGGCATTTAGATCGAGGAGCAAGGTTCCAACTGGGGAGTTTTCTAAGAGTTGTATTGTGTAAGAGGGCTGCTCAAAGGCCGGGCTGTTGTCGTTGGAATCCGAAATGCTTATTTTCAGGATAGAGGAGCCAGACCTCTGAGGCACTCCCATGTCGGAGGCCGTGAGCTGAAGCTCATAGTTAGCCTTCAGCTCACGATCCAACTCTTTCACCACTATGAGTTCAGCATACTTGGCCCCGTCCGTCCTGGTCCGCACTTCGATATTAAAATAATCATTAGCAGAGAGCGAGTAGGTGTGGAGGGAATTTTCCCCAACATCTGGGTCGAACGCACTATCCAGAGGGATGCGAGTCCCAACTGCTGCGCTCTCCGAAATCTCAATGGGAATGACGGGTCTCGAGAATTGAGGGGAATTGTCATTAATGTCCAGCACGTCCACTTCAATATGGAACAGCTGCAGATGCTCGGTCGGCAGAGTGAGCACATCAAACTCTATCGAACAGTTCAAGTTTTTTTGGCATAGTTGCTCACGGTCGATTTTAGCCCCTATGCTGATTTCTCCGGTATTCTCATTTACGACTAGGAGAGGAGAATTTCCCCGTGGCATGGCTCGAAAACGAACGGCAGAAGGATTTGGTAGCTTCAGTAAAACATCAGCCACATCTTCTGATAGTCTAGCAATTACCGATCCGACCCTCTGCTCCTCGTAAATCCTGTATTTCAGATTCTTACCCAGGACATTGTGACTGAAAAACGCCATCAGAAGTGCAAGTGCGAATCTAAAGTGCATTTTAGTATTCATTTGGTGCATTGGTCAGTTGCTAGATTCCCTTCTCTGGGCGAGTTAGAAGAGCCCAGCTATCCCTTCAACTTCCTCCCCGCTACTCAGAGCTCTAAGCCACATCGGGTCTCAGAGTCTTGAAAGCGACGCTTAAACACACAGCAATTAACGGCTCGCAAACTTCAGTTTTCATACACACCGTTTGGCGACTTCCAGACAGGAGCGTGAAGTCCCCTCCTGGTAGGGGTGGCCTCCGGTCCTCCTGGCTGGGAGCAGCGTGTCACCTCGGCCTGGCTCCGAGCGTGGACTCCGTCCCCATCTATTGCAGGGTGCTGGCAGAGTCTGCAGTGTGTCTTTCCCGGGCGATTCTTGATTTTTCCCCCCTTTCCTTTTCTCTGCTCCGCTGCAGACTAAACACCAGTGATTGCTGACTCCAGTCTGAAAATCTCTACAACTTCACTTCAACTCAGACAAAGCTCTTTGCCTGGCGTGTGTTGAATCGCTTCCAGCCAATCAGCGAGCTTCCAAATCCGAAGCTGCTGGAGTCACCGGAGCGAGGGAGGGCGCGCGTGGAGGGTGGGAGCGGGAGGGTGGCGGGCGCGGGCTGGGGACCCGCTAGGGGCGCGGGAGCGCGGCCCGGGGTGGGGGGTTCAGCCCTCCCCGCCCCTCCTCCATCTCCAACCACTTTCTCCAAGCGTGCCGCGACAAAGGGGAGACAAATTACAGCAGGAGAGGGATGTGGGGGTGGGGAGACAGGGAGGGAAAGGAAAAAGAAAGGAAGAAAAAAACTTTAAATCAACTTCTGGTCGCCCGTATTTATATGGCACATTAAATAGTTCTTGTTTTCTTAATTGCCCTTTTCTTCTGCCACAAACATGTAATCATCTTGCTGTTTTCCAGGGTTCCTTAACTGCTGGTTTCACTTAAAATACCTCTGAGTTAATTTTGTCGGTGGAGGAATTTAATAAAATGAGGAAACTTGCTTCTAATTATCCACCTTCCCCTCCCCCTCGGCGGGTCTTTTCTCCTCCTAGGAGCACACAAGCCGATTTTCTTGGAGCTCTGTTTTAAAGAACAGCCCAAGTGGAGAGGTTTCATTTTCTGCTTTCTTTCATCTTTACTCTTTGAAGATAAGAAAGGGGCCTATCTTACACTCCTGATTTCTCTTAATTAGCAAGATTTAAAGGAACACCTCAGAGTTTGGAACTAATTAGCAAAGGAATTCTACCTTATTTCAGTCCTTTCTGTGGTTTGAGCAAAATCGTTCCTGATATATATATTTTTTTGTCTTCCACTTTAAAAATAATCCTATTTATCTTGGGCAAAATTGATAGTTTGGGTAAAATTGTTAGCCCTCGCCCAGCGAATTCTTCCCATAGAGTATACTATCTATCCATAGTGAGTTTTCACAACGAGTGCTGAGGGGATGTGGACTCAATAGTTTACAAGTCAAATTTTGATAATACATGCATTATTTATGAAAACAGTTTCCAGATATGTATTTTAAAAACCCAAAGGTTGTTTACATTGAGAAATAAAATGCCTGAGCTGAAAATTGCATTTTGTGTGCAGCAGAGTGCTGGAAATCTCTCAGAAGGTTGGTGCTGTATCCAGGTCACGGGGTTGATCTGGTATTCTTATTGGGAAATATGATTATTTATGATGTTCCTTCTGCTAGGCGGCTCCTTTTAAGTTTATCACTCTGGCTCCATTCTCGCTTCCCCTCCCCCACCTTTTGCATTATTCCTCAGCTGTCTTCAGCTACTTGCAAATTCCCTGCTTCACAGAATCTCCCTGCAAGTTTATTTTCCATTTATTTTCCTCCTATTTTGCCCCCCAGAAACACATTTTTTTTTAAAAAAGTAATTTTCTGATTTTTTCCACTTTGCTTACTTTCAGCAGTACTCGGCTATAGTCACAGAGAAGGTTCTTCCCCAAGAAGAAATCAGAGAAGAGTCCCAGTACAAACTCTCCTTCATTTTAAGCATTCAAAAGCAGTTTATGAACCATTGTCTTCCCCCCTCCTCCTGAAACCAGTGTTGTGTGTCCAATTGTGCAGAATAGGAATGTCTGTAATGAATGTGTTTCGTGCTAGGTCACGCTGATGAACATTCTGCCCCCATGAATAACGCCATTTTACAAGTTTGCAACCCTTTCAAAATGTTGATTCCCAAACCCTATAGACAAACTCGGGGAAACTACCACAAGCAACTGGGACTTTAGAAACTCACAGCCATCTGGCCTTTGTCGCTAACAGTCTGAGCCAATAATGATATCAGTTCAGGCTTTAGAGACCCCTCTGTAAAAGCCAAAGGAGCAAAGACAGGAATTAGTGACTACTCAAAACTGGGGGAGAATTTCAAAGTCATTTAAGTCTACTAGTTTGAGGACTTTCCTCTGAATGTGGTAAGCTAAGCATACTGCCACAACTCATGCCTTGGCTTGGTCACCTTCATTAACAGGATGTATGTGTCTTCCACTTGCTTAGAGCACCATGCTTTAGCAAATCTTTTTCTTCCTTCAGGCAGTGTGGTTACACATAAATATTATGAAAATGACTTCAGAGTCATACTCTAAGGTATTTATCATAAGTTGACAGGTGAGATGTAGCCATCCAGAATGTGTTTCTGTGATTATGATTCTAGCCATCTTGGAATCATCTCATGAATTATGGCTCCTTTCACTTATAGCAGTATGGAAAACAAATATAATTTCATTTTCAGAGGCTATTGTCTTCCTGAGTGGTTTACATATCTCCTTGGTCATGTATTCCTTTTTTTTTTTACCCCACCTATGTTACTAGGGATAGAATCCAGGGTCTATGGGGCATGATACCTCACCCCTTTAATCTAAGCACTTGGGAGGTAAGTGAAACTCTGTGAGTTCAACATCAGCTTCATCTGCATTGCAAATTCCCATTCAGTAAGAGCTATAAAGGGGGGGAGTCTAAAAAGAAAAAAATACATATATCATTCATATGTTGTATTAATTTTAATAATTCAAAATTTAATTATTTCTTATAGCTACAAAGAAAGTACAAAAACACAAACAAACGAACAAAAAAAAATCCCTGTCTCCCAGACTACACTTGAGAGACAAGATGAGTAAGTTTCTTTTACCCTGTCCTTTAACCATGGCCTGATACAACTTATTGCTTTAGACTTTCACAAATGTGGCAACAAGTGGATGGCCTTCTCAAAGAACTTAGGCAGCCAGTGGAAGAAAGCAAATAGCATATTCCTAAAAGTTCACCACCTTGATACGGCAGCTTTTTTGACTTGGAAGAGGAGTGTTCTTATGGCTTGAACACTGTGGCCGTGTAAGTGAGGTCAGATAGAACAACGTAGCCCTGTGCCTCTGGATTTGAACTTGACTGTGTCTGGTCTGTTGGACATATTCTACCCATGATCCCCCACATCGTGTTTATCCATTTATGCGCATAGGGAAATGGTTGTGTGTGTGATGACATGTTGGTAGGTGCATGTGATGATATGTGGTTGTCCACATGCATGTGTATACATGTGTTTACATGTACACGTGCCACCCATTCTGATTCCTTTTTTAAAGGAAACATCATCTTTCTACATCTGAATCATTAATATTTTCCATCCTCCTAACGAGTTAGGGAAGCTAAGCCTCAGCTCTCCAGCCCAGGTGTCTCATATTAAAGGAAAAATGTCTCTTTTGTTGTCAATATGTAAAGTTAAGACAGCAATTCTGAAATGCAGACATGACTTTTGTAAGCATCATAGTTATGGACCTATATTCCATAACAGCATATGAAAATTTAAGACCAGTTAGAACATTATCAATATTCACTGGCAACTCACCATATCACATCTTGTCTACCACCAAAACACAAGAAGTACATATTTCATCCTCTTCTAGAAAGAGATAACATTTCAATCTCCCCTGATATTCCTTAGGAAATGGCTCTCCTTGACACCATATGGGCAAAATAAGCCACAGTAATTACTCTACAATCTATCCTGGGAAATTAGAAAAAGAAGAAAAAAGCTTTATCAGACAAAGATTAGTGAAATTAATGAAATTAAAGAAACCCAGTACTCCAGAGCTGATTAAAAGAAAGAGGTTGGTAAATGAGGCCAGCCAATGAGTGATTACAGGTGCCACCATCTGAAAGCTATAGAATTCTGAAAAATTTACCTAACTTCAATGGATTCACATAAATCCATTCCAGGTAGTTGTGGTAATAACTCGCTACAAAACATTCTTGCAAGTATCTTAAGCATTGGTGAATACATAAAGGCCAGGCCAGAGGAGATATGACAGAAGTATTCTCTAGGCCTTTCTGCATCAGTTTTCTGCTTAACATTTGTTGAAGGAAAAGAAATGTGTGAATGTGTGTTATATCTATCACCCTTTGTTCTTTTTAGGTAGTTTAAGCTGGGAGGCTGAATCTCTCTCCAGTTGGCCTTAAAAAAAAAAAAAGCAAATTATTAGACAAAACTAGCCATATGGAACTACAAGGATCTTGAAAAGCTGTGTTTTCACTGTAGGAAATATCTTAAGATTTACTAAGCATACCAAGTAGATCTCTAGATCCTACACAATAAAAATACACCTAATACTACAATTAAAAGAAATCTTCTGGATGCTTAGTAATCTTTATATTTGATCAGATATATAGCTGGTATAGGCCTGTTCTCCCTTGATCTAAAAGGTGTAAAATATCATAATTTTATATGATGTTTTGCCAAGGACAAGGAAAGATAAAATTTGTCAATTATAAATGTATTTTAAAATGTGTTATTGTGCCCTTTCCCAACCATGTAGCATCTCTCTATGTTGTTCTTCCTGGACTTCCTATACTAATCCAGCCAATAATGTAATAGTAAAGACTGAGTAAACAGTACTCTCTTCCCATTGGCACACATTCATTAACCTAAGAGACAGCAAATGAGACTCTACCCAGAATTTCAATTTGTGAAGTCAGAAGAAACTGGTAAATTCTGATCAAAACAAAATGGGCTAAGGACTACAGGACAGCCACACACCTGGAGGCATGGCTGTTTAGGAGACAGCAGGAGCCAAGAGCCAGAAAGAGTTGGAATCTACTGACTGGGGTGACAGGTGGAGGGTTAATTGTGTCTGCATGGGCAGTCAGCATTTGGGATGTCCTGCCAAGGGGACCATGCCAAGTTCCAGCAGGTAACTTAAAGTCTGGCAAAAGAGGATCTTCTGTGTCCAAATGAGGGGCACCTAGGTGAGTTGCTTTTCATTTTATGACTCCAGGTCTTCCAAAACAGGCAGGTTCTGAAATTGGGATTGAAATGAAGAGATTAACACAAACACACCCAGAAACCTCGAGAATGGAAAGTGAGCCCTAGAATTCTAGTCAAAAATCTGTGACTGGGTCTATCTAGGTCACATGTCAACAAGATTCAGAAAGGTTGATATTAGGATTAAACCCTAAATCTGTTCCTGTTGTATTTTGTTTTTCTGGTTTTTGAGACATGGTTTCTCTACGTAACCCTGATTCTCGCTGTGTAGATCATCAAGGCCTCAAACTCACAGAAGGCCACCTGATTTCGCCTTTCTAGTGCTGGGATTAAACGTGTGCATCATCATGCTTGGCTTCTTAAATCCATTCCTTCAAAAGTGTTGCCTAATAATAATCTTGGCAGACATAATTGCTACAGTTGCAGCTGAGAAGACTTGGAGTGAAGTGAGTCTCCATTCTTAAAGGAAAACTCGTCAGTCAATGCTGACAGTGTAGAGAGCCAGGGTTGCATATGGAGCCTTGTGGGAAATGCAGAAGCTCAGAGAGCAACTAGTTCTACTTAAACACACTGTGCATCTCGCTAAAGTCTTTTAGTGGTTCCCATGTATGTTGATGTTAGAAATATGTTTTTACAGAGTCATGTATTGTCAGCAGTGGTAGGCATTCTAACAAGATGGTAATTAATTCTATGGCTGGGAGGACATTCTTCTAGGGAGTGGAGAGAAAATCTGTACACGGAGAGGATTGCTGTAAGAAGGGCCTGAGCTTAGACATTATTAATTCAAGAGCATTAAGTAGAATTGATATAAGAAAAAATTATCTGATTAGATTCACAATGAGGAGGGAAATTAAGCTTCCCTTTGGATTCAATATCTTATGCTTAGATATCACCCTGTTTATCCATTTAGGGCATATGATTTTTATTTACAGGAAAACACTTTTCAGAAAAAGAGTTCTAGCTCTTTTTTTGACATAATTTCTGAAAGCAGAACATTTCCAGTGTCATTACCTATATGTATATGTGTACATACATATACATACCCTATATTCATACCCTATATACATATCCCATATACATACCCCATATACATACCCCATACACATACACATACATATGCATACAATGCTGTGCACTGTACCTGACAGGGACATGTACATTATAAAGTTTCTTATGCTGTTGTTTTTATTCATTGACAACCTTTCTTCATTTTTTGACATTCCTTCATTGGGTACGAAATTAAATCTTCAGTTGCTTTTATACTTAACCAATTCTTGCTCAGGACTAAGTGAATATGTGGAAGCATGGAGAAAGTGTATTGTCTGTGCTTTTCTTTAAAATCCACTTTATAAATACTCCTTCTGGATGTACTTTAATACATGTTTTATTTGGTGAAGCATTTGAGAATCTCAGCTTTGGGCGTTTCACTCCTCATAGACTACTGACTATTCTCAGGATAAAGTTTAAAGACTACAAAGGAGAACTGAGTACATCATCTTAAGTAAAAATCAAGGCACTTACTTTTTTCATGGTGCTTTAAATTAGAATAAACCATCTGGAAGAGAGATATTTAATATAATATCGAGCTTAATGTGTATTATTGAATATTAATATAAATAATGTAATAGAAATCACTATTACTGAATATAATTATATTATTGGCAACACCAGCATCTAGTTGCTTATTTTCTTAATATTTGTACAAAATTACTTACTTCCTGGTTATCAACAACTACTTAGGTTTCTTTAAAGAAATTTAATCTAGAAATTTATAGTATAGTTAAAAACAGGATTATCAAATTATAGGAATTTAATTTTTCATGAGAAACATAAAGTTGATATCTTTTCAAAAACAGCTTCTATTAAGAATAATTAAGGTTTCATAAAGTCAAGGAAACGAATGATTAATGGACTGTAAATGGAGCAGATCCCTGGCTATAAAGCTGGTTTCTGGAAATACAGATACTTAGCCCTTTGCTCCTCACAAGGGAGAGCAATGCTGTGTATGAACAAGCATCAGATGTACTAGGACTATACTCATAAACACAAGTGGGGCTGCTCTATTCAACAGAGGGGGACATTTATTGTAGTGGTGTCCTAAGACTATAGCCTAGCGAAATTATAGTGACCTTATGTTGTGTAAATATGCAATCACCTAAGGACAGAACATAGTCCCACTGTTAAATGTCATTTGTGCTGGTGTTTGTACATTTATATGTATGCAATATGTCAAAGGGAACAAAGCTGAGAAGAGGTCTAAAGCTTTATTAAAATAATGACTATTTCTTGTAAGGCACATAACGGGCTACCATTGATGTGTGCATTATACCTCTCTTATGTCACCGAGTTCATTTTCTTCATATTTGGGTAAATTAATTTAATTATGATAAATTGGCCAATTATACCAGATGTTGTCTCTCCAGAGTACTTTAAGTTCAAGCAAATTCTCAGGCCATAAAGCATCTTAAAAAAAAATAACCGTTCAGATGAAGTAACCATTTTAACAATTGCACATTTCAAAAGTCAAAAAATGATTTGTTTAGCAAAATATGAAAAAGATAATCACCTAAAATAGCAGTATCTTATCTAGTAATGAAATTTAATTCTCAGGATGTAATAAAAATAAGTTACAATTATAGAAAACCTTTGCATTTAAGTAGAATATATATATAATATATATACACATATATAATATATAACATGTATTATATTATTCATGTAATATTTCTCTTTATAGTAATATATAATTAAATGTTTATCATCACTAAAACAGGTTAAGATATAATAATAATAGAATGTGGGCAAAAGCTTTTGAGAGTGACCTTTTTATTTCCTATCACATGATACAAAAGCAAAAGCTAAAACACTTCCAATGTTGCATAACCAGGCATCAGTGATCCCACCATAAGCTGAAGGTCATCTATCTGTCTGCTAGTGATGTGAAGATGCCGGGTTATCCTATTATATGTGTCTTCATCATCATCTGGACATCAAGACATCATATACATCAGGACAGCTGTATAGTTATAAGAAATAGAACTTCACTCTGATTAAATATAGAGTAACAAGACAGATAGTAGATCTTATTTTTTGAGACAAAGTCTGTTACTGAACCTGGCATTCACTGATAGGCTAAAGTGGATAACCAATCAACAAGCTTCAGATTAAGCTAAGATTAAGCTTTAACTTTGCACATGGGTTCTGGGAATCTATATTCAGGTCCTTAAATTTATAAGTAACTATTTTCCCAACTGAGCCGTGTATTTACCACAAGGTAAATTATCTTATGGGAAAAAACTGAAACACATACAACAAGACTAGCAACCAGAAATTCATTGACACAGTGTGCTACTACAGTACCTTTGATGCCACAGGATGGATTGAAACATTCCTTGGCACAGTGAAGAGTCAAAAGACAACATTCATGGATTTAATCAGCTCTAAGCATCTCAGTTGCCTTGGGTATGATGACTTCCTACACAAACTCTAGGACACTTAGGAGGAATTACCTCTGAGTTGTCTTTAACTGACCAGGCATGAGAGAAAAGTCCCTGGGAGACTAAGAAAAGGGTACTTGTTTATGTTGTAATAAAAAGCATTCCAAAACAGAGTCTGAAGATTGACACAGGGGTAGCAAAATCCAGTGCCCTGATAGGAAGAGAGATCAAAGAGAACCACTTCCCACCTCCCAACTCTTTGATGTTGCCTCAACATTCCATCACTGGTCTTTACAGTGATAAGTTCTTCTCTTTGTTTTTGAACCAAACATAGCATCCCAAACTCAGGAAGAAGACATGAGTAGAACTCATGAACATCCTGAGCACTTTCCTTTCTAAAGGTACATCATATAGTAACAGACTTTTCTAGAAACTCAACTAAATGAAGACAGTAACATTTGTAGGGAAGGCTATGTGAAGCATTTAAGGCAAGCAGATGTGCTCCCTGCTGCTCACACAGAAGCTTCGGAATCAGCACCCAAAACATAATTACAAAGAAGCCTTCTTAAAATGGTAAGAGACACTTTGAACCTATAATTTCTGGGTTTCTAACGTGTATTTAATGAAATTATAAAATAATATTTAAATTCCTCAACTCTCAATACTAATTTTTCTTTAAAAAATGGCTGCCATTTCTCTTTTAATGTACTCTTTGAGTTAAAGAAATGTATGACCAATCTCAAAATGAGTTTTCCTCAGAGCCACTGACACAGCACGCTATTATCATTAAAAAGATCTTTCTATGTAGCTTTAAGTTTATAAAAACGTCTCCGATTTTTAGAAACAGTCAATGTATTTGAGCACTTCACAGTCAACCTACACTATTTTCTGTTGTTCTTTCTGTTTTGTTGTACCACAGTGTTTTAAATTCAGAACATCTCTGCTAGGATTGAGTTATGATTACTATGCAGAAACAGATCCCAGTGCAAACAGCCTGCTTGGATTTACATATTGTTCCCACATGCTTCCATATCTGACTTCTCAGTCACTCAGAAGCACATACTGTATGGTTTGGGGAAAAAGACAAAACAGTTTTTATTTACCATAGACTCTTAGCTCTTTATAAACAAAGTAACCCTGTGCCACAGTGCCTACACAGCGACCATCTGAATGGGGATAATAGTGAATATAAGCTTATAAAGCCTGTATTTCATCTAAAGCCTATATTATTAATGCGTGATGATAAAAGGAATTCCACACTCCTCTCACAAATTGCAACCAAACTAATTGATTTTATATCTAGGAGAGCTGAAATGCCTGAACAAACATAAAAACACAATGTGACTGGATAATGCAGTGTAGGGTCCTCTCCGTCTAGGATTTTAGCTGAGGACACTTTAGGCTGGACTAGAATGTAATCTCCTTGATGAGAAGCCCCATGGGAAATCTACCCCAATCTTTTCTGAACCTGAGGTCAAGATGCCTCAGCTAATTTATCTGCTAGACTGAATGCATGCAGACCACACCCCCAGCTCAATGCTTATTTTAGCTTCTCTTAAACTGCTTGCTTGCAGGAAGCTTCCCCACATCCCACACTCCCCCCCAACCCCCCATCCCCACAGCTGTCAGGGAAGAAGATACCATAGCATGCTTTGCCTTCAAAACTCCATGCTCTGACTATTTGGATGTAGGTCCCCAGTACCTGATGCAATAAAGACTTATAGTTGACTATAAATTGTGTCAAAGTGGTCATCTTTAACAATAAC
>NW_021604597.1:396574-461140 GCF_004785775.1 Grammomys surdaster
ACTAGAATGTAATCTCCTTGATGAGAAGCCCCATGGGAAATCTACCCAAATCTTTTCTGAACCTGAGGTCAAGATGCCTCAGCTAATTTATCTGCTAGACTGAATGCATGCAGACCACACCCCCAGCTCAATGCTTATTTTACCTTCTCTTAAACTGCTTGCTTGCAGGAAGCTTCCCCACATCCCACACTCCCCCCCGGCCCCCCATCCCCACAGCTGTCGGGGGAGAAGATACCATAGCATGCTTTGCCTTCAAAACTCCATGCTCTGACTATTTGGATGTAGGTCCCCAGTACCTGATGCAATAAAGACTTATAGTTGACTATAAATTGTGTCAAAGTGGTCATCTTTAACAATAACAATTTTTGTTGAACCTTGATAGAAATAAGGAAGCTTCCCCTCTGGGACTTTGCAAGTAGGACAAATCACAATACTCCACTGCCCATTTCTAATACTACAGTGAGGTCTGGCACTCCCTAAAACATTGCTGAACAGCAGCTATATGCAACCTCAGTAACAAAAGTAACCAACATATGATCAGTTTCCTAGAGTTTGGTAGCCTATACTGTCTTTCTGGAAAGTGCTATGACACTCAGTGGAAATCTCTGCCACATACTACTTAGTGGTGACGATTGCTTCAGATCTGCTCTCTTCCATTACATTATGATCATCTCATATAGTACTCAGACCTTTCTAGTCTGACATATTGAACGAAAAATGATTAATTTCTAATCAACAACTCAAACAAAATTAAGACAGGACTGGGTGAAAAAATTTGGATGAATTACTCCAGAGAATCAAACACTTTTATCTTTTTCCCCTTAGAGGTGAACACCAACAAATCATAAAACATTTATTTATTTATTTATTTATTTATTTATTTATTTTATTTATATTCCAGACCACCTCACTGGCTGGGAATTTACATATCATCCCACCTCAGCTTCCTGAATGATGGACTCAATAACTGGTGTGTATCACCAGTTTTGGATGAAAATCCTAAATTTGCTATTGTAATTTCTCTGTAAGGACAAAAATCCTTCCTCAAGATGGTGATCAAACCCTTCTGGTCCCATTAGTCTATGTAGCATAAATAAACTCAACGAACAGTGTCAAGAACCAAGTATTTATCAGTATATGTACTGATTTGTATTCATTAGAGTACATGTATGTTATAATGAACAAAACTCTCTCCCTGTACCTACTGTGGGTACAAGTGTTTCCTCATAAAGGGTGCAAAGTTCCATTCCTCTAGTATAGTCAAAAAGAAAAAAATCCCAGTACCATCACAACATTGCAGAAAACAACAAACAACTCTGCTATTGTATCAGGACCTTTTTTTTTTTTTAAACAATAGGTCTAGCAGTTGGCATGTGGCTAAGGGTGTGTCTATCCTCATCTCTGGGAGGGGGTGGGCAAGATGTCCCCTAAATTTCTGTTGGAGGAATTTGTTGGTGGGGTTTGGATTGTAAAGGCATCAGAGCATCTGCTGTCTCCCTGCCTCATTACCATTCACACAATTAACTCCTGCCACTCTGGCTGGGCAGCCACAGGCAAGGGTCCCATTATGCTGCCTCCTGGACAAGGCTCCCTTGTCATTCATCTGGAAGTAAGGGTTCTCAGGCCTTCAAGTAGGAGGGGGACGTTCTCCAAGAAAAGGACCCCAATCCAGAAAGATCTGGAAATAAAAACCAGAGGGGGTAAAGGTGACTCATCCCAGGATCCTGACTGGATAATTATATTGTCTAACGTGCCACATCATTCCAAAGCACATCTACTTCAAAGGACTGTATTTATCTCTAACATATTCACTTAATAGTTACATTTGCTGCACCCTTGACTCAGGTCAGATTTTATGTCATATATAAACGGTAACCAAGAGTACAACTGTATGCAAAATGAACAGGAAGTAATTTTCAGTTAAGCAGAACAGGAAGCTATGCAGATGAGAAAGAACAGCACAGGACAGACTGAGACAAGACTGTTTCCTTACTACTCAGTCTTAGTCCATGTTAACCCGCAGACATATCAGAGATGCTATCTGGAAATTAAGCCATGTTGTCTCTTTAACTACATTGTCTCTGATAAATATTCATAAACTTCATTTAGTAATAAGCTAATGCTGGACAAGTGAAACAATAAATATATCTCCTAACCCCCAATGTAAATATAAATCTGTTGTTTATATTCAAAGAGGGTTCAATGAAACCTCCTTGGTTGGTATAAATTAAGTGGCTTGAAAGCTGAACCTTCTCTTAAACATAAAACTTAATTTTGAGGAAGAAGCACATAAAATAAAGCCCTCAGATGAAATAAGACTTCTTCATTCACAAGAACAAAAGAAAGATTAGGTTATTGAAGGCTTGAAGGAACATTGTCCCAAGAGTGAGCTGAACTTGCCATACGTGCTGATAAAACTTAGTTGTAAAAGAGAAAGTTTGCAAGCTTGTTTGCAGTATGCAAAATTTTACATCAGTCACCACAATTAGGAAAAATCATTTGCATTGCCATTACTGTAATTTTTATATTCACTGAGCTTTGCACTATCTTCCTGCTTTTGGTTGACATCTCAAAGATACAAATACACAATTTCCTCTATGCTCATGAATACACACAGCCACAGCATGCATACTACATTTGATATGCAAAGAACATGCAAGAATGTTGACTGACAGTAGAAATAAAAACATTTTGTTTATTTCATATTTTTTATATCTATGTCACAGAGGTTCATTTGTGCCCCTGGAAATGTAAGAATTCAAGAGAGCTTGTAGAAATTGGTTTTCTTCTTCAACTACATGGTCCCAGGAATTGAATCAGGACCTCAAGCATCCTTATCCACTAAGCAATTTCATTGGCTTGGGAGTAAAAACATTCTAAAAGATTATATAACTTTTTAAAAATCTCATGTTTATACCCCATTGTACAGTGTTCTTCAGGTTATAAACTTTCTCAAATAAAAGAAAAAAAATCACATAAACGTCAGGAGTCTGATATAACTCAAACTAGCCAGCATATAGACAAAGGGAATTAAATTATTCATTTTAGATATTCAAATGTTCATAGTTTGTTACAGTTCAGGTGTGAAAGATACTTTATGAAAGCCTTAATCTACAAAATATGTATTACTCCAAAGCTACAAAGACAAAAATAAAGGTTATAAAGTAAGTAACTGAGGGTTTGTAATTATCTTTTTGTTTTGATCTAACAGATAATACTTTATCCAAAAACTCTGTACATAGACATTCTTGACAAGTTAACATATGTGTGAAATTGTTTCTGTTATTCTAAAGGTCTAGAATGAACATCTCTGGTTATTCTCAAGATTCACAAAGATTCCATGAAGCTAATAGGCCCAGCTCTGGCTCTGCAGAGCTGTTGATATGAACTCTTGTAAAAGTTGCATCTGAGAGAATAAAATGAGTATTATTTGCTTCTTGAGTATAGGTACTAGTATGCATGCTGTCTAGTTCATAACCTTAATATTTCTCTCCTGTTCCTCACTGTGCAGCTGAACCTTGCCCTTCCTCCCCTGGAGTTCTAAGCTCTCTACTCCAATACATCTGAAACCAACCTCAGACTGAGTCAGGGAGAAGAGATGAACACTAGAGCTCAGAAATAACTGATGCTCATTCTGAGCCCTTGCATAGCTTTAACTGGACTTGTTCCTTATCTGGTATATCATCCTTGCAGACTGATCCATTCTTATAGAAAAACTTCCTATACAATTCAAATACTTGATTTTCTAACTCTAAGTCATGGAGTCTTACTCCAAACTCATTTTGACTATTGTCTGTGAATGCACAGTAGAAAATCAATGATGGTGACGAGGTTTAGTACTCCTTCCTAGCAACCTCATCCTCTGTACCTTCTCCCCTGGGGAGTCCCTGTGATCTCTGGAATGCTAAGCACTGCAGGAATGGCAATTTGAAGTGTGATGCCAGCCAGCCTGGTCTTCTACTCCCCACATTAGAGTTTCTTCTCATTTACCTAGATGGGTTTCTTAGCATTTGCATTTAGATAGTCTCCTCTTTCATGAACTTGCACAGTCAGAGCCATTGACCAAACCCATCTGTCATACTTGCCTATGTTTGGGGCATGAACTTTTACAAATATTTCAATTGCCTAATATATAGCTGAAAATGAAATATTCATAGAAATCAAAACATATGCCAGCTATGTAAATTACATTTCAAACGTCACAAACATTTATAGTGTGAAACTTTTTTAAAAACAAGAACAGAATACAGACAGGTATTTCATTAACTTCTAATTCATAAAAGTGTGATTTGTAGTTTGCAGACATGCCTTTGTTATATATATAAAAGCTGTATACCAATACAACTTTTCAGAGAAAATGAAATGATACAGTCACATGTTGAAACATAATTAAAATAATAGAGCACACTTTCTCTCCAGAGACAGAAGGATGACAATATCCAAATGTTTTCTAAAATGTTTCTAAAGAGCATATGCTCTCAGGGACATGAGTTAAACCCAGAGCAGTTAGAATGCATAATGAAACAGCTGCTATCATTCCTTAACAAGCGAAAACAATATATAAATTTTAATACTTTCCCAATAATAACTACATGTAATCTGAATTTTCTAACTCTTAGCATACAAATATATGCAAATATTTCCTTATCTATTTTCTGTTAAAAAACAAAAACAAAACAAACAAACCAAAAAAAAAAAAAAACCTTACTTTTTCTTATGGAAAGCAAATGGTAAAGCCTTACCATTTATTCTGGGAAACTTTTGCATATGTCCAAAAAGGGAGAGAATTGATTTACTGAGTATAATTTTTAGATGAAATATCTGCATTACACTCATGTTACTAATCAATGTTAAAATGTCACAGTCACACTTTGCCTTCAGCGTTGTTTAATATCATCCTGTTATTAAGATATTGTTTGACTGTTTGCCCTTATGGAAGTCCTCTTAAATCATGGAATAAAGCTACTGAGCAAATATAAAACAAGTCAACCGTGTATTGTATTGCATGTGAGCAATTTCCATTAAGAAAGTCAGTATGTGGATAAAAGTAAAATACTTTAAAAGAGAATGTTGGAGTCCAAATAGGTTTCCAAGATAACAGTTTTGAATGTCACATTCCTTGGGTAAGCTGAATATCATCCCTAATGATTTTTATTCTGTGGCTTAAGCAGGTCATTGACATATTAGCACTGACCTCTCTTTTGCCTTCATCACAATTTCAAGTCAACACAGAGTTATAGTGTAATCTTCAAGCGATTATTTTACCTTAGCAATTTTGCAATTATGAACAGTAGATTGACTAATGGGTTTTGTCAGGAATCAATGATGTGTAGAGATGATAGCATTGATTCTCAAAATTTTTTCTGCTCAGAGTCATGCTGAGTGCAAAAAAAAAAAAAAAAGAAAAAATTAGGGAATCAGAATTGCACATGTATGATCTTCCAAGGAATGCATTGTTCTCTAAAGGTTCTGTATCTTGGTTTCATGTTGAAAACTTAACACAACACTGACATCTGGAACTCACTTGCCAGAGAACCTGACTTCCTGGGTCTGGGCTGCATGTTGGGCATTTTGAAAAGTTCCATGATGACATTATCACCTCTGATCACAACTCAGCATTTTTCTAAAGTTAAGAAGATTAGAGCATGAAGGACTATGTTGTCCATATTGTACATATAAGATTAGAATAATAAATGATATCTAATTCTATAGCAAAGTTGTTATTTATATTTGTTTCCAGAGATGGAAGAGGCATGTGAAAGTTATGGTCACAGTGAGAAAGACAGAAGAGGACAGAACATGTATATCTTGGGAACACCAGGAAGGCATCAGGAATCTACATGAAATGGAAGGTGAAGGGGCAGTGTGGGATATATAATTCCTGTCTGTCTTTTTCTACCTTACAATTCCTTCCTAGGACTCAAATTGAGTTAATTGTCTAATTTCCAGGAATCATTTTCAGGGAAGATTTATTTAGTTCATTTATTTTGAGCGTATATTCCTTGAGAGCAGTGGTGGTGGTAGAGGTAGGAAACATCCAGTCAAGAAGAAGACATTTATAAATTCTAGTGATCAGCTGACTTTCTCCTTTTTATTTTGCTCAGGATCATAGCCGGTGGGCTAATGCTATCTACACTCAGGGAAGAGCTTCCAAATCTATTCTAGAAATAGTCTCAGAAACAAGCTCAGAAATGGTCTCTGGCATGTTTCTAAATACTATAGCATTGACAATCAAGATTAAAGAAGAGAGAGAGAGAGAGAGAGAGAGAGAGAGAGAGAGAGAGGAGAGAGAGAGAAACACACAAAAAAGCACAACAATGGTCCTTCTCATCGTGTGTGTGTCTGTGTATATATCATAAAAATATATAACAAAATGTACATATAAACAACATATAAATAATAGCATACAGAGAGAAAACAGCAAATCATCAATATTCAACAATATCTCTTAACTATTCCATTAAAAGCAATATGAATTTGGAAACATATCTGATATTGGTGATTATCTACAAATGAAAATGTTTTGTTGATTCAGAGAGTATAGAGGTATGTAAGAGCTTATAGGATTTCTATAAAGTTGTCTTAATCTCCATGTAATCATTTGAAGAGAGTTGAAATCACAGCCTTGATTCCTGCTAAGAAGTTATCTTCATTCTCTGTGAAACAGTGAACTGTTGGTTCAGAGACCATTGCAAACACTAAGGGTGAAAGAAGTGCTCTAGCACTCACTTAGAATTGCAGTCTAGATACTTTAGGTGTGGTACACTGAAAGCCATGAAGACTGGGAAAAAGAGGGAAGCAGTGGCTCTTCCCAATATGTCTTCAGTTTTCATCAGTAGAACTCTGATGTAAATGGGATGGACCAGTATGTAAGGTAGATGGAATATCTACAATTGTTCCACATATGTCAGAAGGACAACAACTAGAGTTTGAAGAGCTGAAGAGATTTTCTTCCCGTCACTGTGCAGGAGTGCCTGGAAGACTATTTAGTGCCTTTGGTGTGTGCCAAGCTGTGTGAGTGATGAGAAATTGATGTGCCTTACTGTTTGTATATAGCTCAAGTACTGAAATTTTAAAGCACTCATTTTCTTTTCTTAAATGGAATATTAGAGATGGAAAAATGGCAAGCAAAAGGGTAAAAAGTAGTCTTAAAGAAAAAGACTAAAAATTGGTGGATACAGTGAAGGCAAAGAATCAAAGTCTAAAGGCTAGGAGAGAAGGCTGCAGAGGGATCCCAGGCTGACAGTGTGGTCTGAGCTCACATCTTTGTCACTGACACAAGATTTCCCCACAGTCATGTCAATTATGGAGAAATTTTTCTTTCCTTGTCTTACTTTCCTTCACCAGAATATTTTATAGTTATTTAGTTAGATCAATCAATTGGCCAATCATTATAAATTATTTTCTGATTACCCCATTTCCTGCCCAACAGTCCATTTTCTTCCTTGATTAAATGGTATGACTAAATAAATACCTTAAAATCATGTCATTAAGTGGACATAATCCAACAATTTTTCTTGCAAATTATTCATGCCATTAGCATCTGAAGTGTCACAAAAACAAAAACAAATTTACAGGGGAAACAAGTCGTATTCATGAAGGTATTATAGGGCTTACCTGAAAATCAAGCCTACATATGATTATACAAGCAGAATCAGCAGTCATCCTAAGCAGCGATCGCCTGCTTAAGAAAAATCATACATAGCATGTTGGAGATTAGCTGACACATTGTTAGTGTTTTGTCTAAACTCCACCTCCACAGTTATCTGGCAACAGCCAGGTATGGTCCTCCCCATAGTTACCTGGCAACAGCCAGGAAGGTCTGCCCACTATAAAAGGGGCTGCCTGGCCCTCCTCACTCTCCTGCTCTCTGTTCTCTTGCCTGCAGGTTCTCCACCCCCTCTCCCCTTCCCCTTCCCTTCCCCCTCTCTCCACGTGGTCCTGTCAGGTCTCTCCTTCTTTCCTCTCTCTCTCTCTTTCTCTCTCTCTCTCTCTCCCTCTCTCTCTCTCTCCCCTACCCTCCTGGCTCCCCTCCCCATGCCCTGAATAAACTCTATTCTCTGCTATACCATCCTGTGGCTGGTCTCTCAGGGGGAAGAGATGCCTTGGCATGGGCATGCTGAGACATCCCCTTCCATCATTTTCCATCACACATGTTGGGCTACCAGCTTGGGGTTCAACTACACTTGTTTCCAAAATAAAATATTGGAAATAAAAGCTACAAAACTTTAAAATTAATCTGTAGAAAATAAAGTGTAGGAAGTGAAGTGAGAAAAAATGAATGCTGGATATCTTTGAACACATGCTAATTGTATACTGAGTTTTTATAATCGTCAAAATATTCTGAATAATTGTAAAACAATGGCATACTCCATGACTAATAAAAGAAACATGAAACAAAACATGAGCTTCTACTTTATTTTTCAAAATTAGATACATTCTTCTAGTCATGGTGGCCAATGCCTAATAATCCAAGCACTTTGAGAGTTTGAGGCAGAAACACGAGGAGTTATAGGCTAACCTTGCTATTAAACCGGTTTGAGGCCTACATGAGACCTGTCCAATACAATGCAGCATCAAAAGGAGTTACACGGACTCACTGATGCTTCTGTTTCTTAATGCTGACTATAATCAGTGGGTGATTCATTAGAAAGCTGATTCTTTACAATTATAACTGTGGTCTCTGAATATCATGACCATCGAGTGAAGCCAGTGCTCACTAGAGAAGCTGTTACTACAGGTCTGAGAAAGGAAATGTGTCAGAGGAGCCTTCATCAAATTGTCATAACAGAAAGGAAGATTGTCAGCAAAGCCTAAGGAAATAAGATTTTGGCTCAGAATCAGACTTGAAAAAAGTTCTCCTTGGCCAAATGTGGAACTATTTGAGCATCACAGAGAAGAATCAAAATGTACCAAAGAAGTACAAATCTGTGAATTCCTGAGACTGATGATAAGCAAGCATGGAATCTACAGCAACTTTTCGTGGGTGCAAGGAAGTTAAATAAATTATCCTTCTTATTGTAACAATGTCTACTTGTAGTTAATTGGAACCAATATAAAGAGGCTCCCTTTTAATCACAATTATCTTAATCCAATAAAATAAAATGAATCCTGGACATGAATGGTGACTAATTTTAAATATATAGCAGAAAGAAAGGGTCTAGGTAGTTGTCCTTCCTGACAGACAAGGACACCTTTTTATCACAGGAAGGTGCCAAGACATAAGTGACTCCTGATGGAAACCCAAGTCATCATTTAACCAGGAGAAAAGCCAGAAACATGAATCTGACCAGTATTTTGCAGCTACTTCCCAATCTGCAGGAACTCAAAGAAAAGAAAATAGTGCTAAAGACCATGCTGGGAGGCCATCAGCAAGACTCAGAATGTGGGGAATTCTACAGAGAGGAAAAAAAAAATCTAGATCTTCAACAAAACTTCCAGAAATTTTGGAGTTGATACATGAAACTCTACATCCCAAGATATTTTAATGAACCACAAAATGTGACCCTCATATTCTTTCAATCACAGTCCAAGCTATAAAAGCTTAAAAGAGGAATAGGGAGGCAAGAGAAGGTGACAAGAAAGAGAAAACTTTGCTCGAATAATCGTGCATTCCTGAACTCTTAGCACTTGTAAAGGAGGGATAGCAGCATTCATAGTTCAAAGTCATCCTAGTCTACATAGTGAGTTGAGGCTGGAGTGAGTTACAAGTCTAAATAAATAAACAATTGAGAATGTCTCATACTATTAAGATTTGCTAAAGTGTGTTAGTGGTATTTGTGACCAAGTTTGATTAAAGAATTAAATGATGATATCTTTTTAAAAACCTACCTATACAATTAGCAACACCCCATTCCCAAATCACTGGCTTATTTTGGTTGCTACTTAAGCTTTGATTGCTATTGTTTTAGTCAATAAATCAATACAGCAACATCTAGTGCCAGTAATACAGAAATTGTTCCAAGCAGTGTGGCTTTCTGGCACGTGGCCTTTTCTGAATCTGGCATGCAACCTCAGAGGTACTGGGGATTTATAATCTTTTATTGACTTATAATCTAACAAGAAGTTTCCAGGATGCTACTGAATTTTTTTTGGGTTTTGGACTGGAAATCATAAATGTTTGGTATCAAGTACTTAATGTAGGAAATATATCCTAGAGTAAGAAACGCAGCAAAGTGACATGGGTTAGGACAGATGAAGCAAATTTGCTATCAATTAATCACCTTCTTTTGGCTTCCATTAAGTCATCAAATGTTACTGTTTCATAATATATAATTGTGTGATATTCCTAGTTATTTATATTGAGAAAATGCTTTGGTGAATACATTTATACTTATGTATATATGCATAAATACGACTGTGTGACATTGTGTGTGTGTGTGTGTGTGTGTGTGTGTGTACTAGTGGTGGGGGGCATTAAGCAGAGATAGGCAGCACGAGACTCGGTAGTTACATTTTATTGGAATTGATTCCCATTTTCCCACTTGACACTTACTTAAACATGGGTGAATTAATGATTTCACTGATTCTCAAAAATATTTTCTTTAAAACAGAAAAACAAAACAAACAAACAAACAAAAAAACAGAATCCCAACCCAGTATGCTGAGTTTACCAAGTCATAAAATGTTGTATTGGGTGATAAATCTATGAGACAATGACTATGTAGAAATAAGCACTTGATACTTGATCAGCTATTTATAGCAAATGATAACTCAGATAATCTCAATACTAGCTTTTTGAATTCTTAACAAGAGTAATACTGAAAGACTCCAGCAATACATAGAGGAGATAATGCATTTCTAGAGGAATTTTCCAAAACGTTCCTGAACTTAGTTTAGTTACTCAGACATTGTTTGAAGCCCAGAATGCTACGAAGTCTAAAAGACAGGGAACAGTTGCATACTTACAATAAAACTAACACTTTCCAATTAGAACTCACACAAATACTTTGGGATCAATGTATCTATCACATCATATTTTTCCCCAGAGAACACAACAGGGCCACTGTCTTCTCCTGTATTTCAGGTTGCAACACAGAAATATCTTCTGATAACAGAGAAGTTCTGCTTAGAGATGGCCTACAGATATTTTAAACAGACATCAACATTATTGTTACTATATTACTATTTCAATTTCTATCAAATCTTATTTATAAAGAAAATTACATTTTAATCCTATGTCTGAAAATCTCAATTGGAAGTTTTCAATTCCTTGAATTAAAACTTTCTTCCATTAAAGAATTATTACATAGACTTCAGTTATTCTTTATTTTAATGTATCTTGCCTCAAGTTTACTTGTAAAAACAACATAGGGCACTGGTCATCTGTAAAAGGTGTGTAGGTAGGTGTGTCCCAGCACTTCACCTGCCTTCACATTGGCTGGAGCCTTTTCTATAGGGCCTTCACAGGGGCCTGGGCATCTTTGGGTGAATGAACTGGACCTGAAGCATGGGCCTTAGCTGGAACTGTGCCTTCTGCCTTGATTTAAACCTTGGGATTTTGTTGACAGAGCCTACCACCCTTCGTGGTGTAGCTTCAAATCTGCTTCCCAAGTTTCGGTGAGCGATGAGTGCAAGACAGCTGAGTTTGTAGCCAAGGTGCTTTGGCATCTTGGGCTTGACTGGCTAAGGGTTCACAAGGGCCTTGATGGCTTCTGTGTGTGCTCTCAAGTGTCTTTGCATTGTTGGCCTGCATTTTCTCCAGGCCTTTCTTGTTATGCTTCTTGGCAAAGAGCATATTCCTCAGTCACTTGGGGTAAACACCCTTAAGAGATTTTGTCTTTGTGACCAGGGTCTTTTGATGCCATTTCTGTGCCATTTACAGGACTGGCTGTATGTGGGTATGGTGGTTGGAGTTGGCCATGTCTGCATAGTAACCTGTAACTCCCACAGCACCTGGGATAGGAAGAGACGTCAGTTATTTTTGTTCCATCGGTATAGTTTGTAGTATATTTGTGTACTACATCTATTATCCTTAGTAAAAAAGAAAGTCTTTCTTCATGTGGACTCAAAATTTCACTTTAAAATTTTAAAAAGGAAAATTTATATCATTAACTTTGACAGAAAAAACTAAGTCATTTCCCTATATAAAATAATGCTAGTATTATGCACACTCAGTGATAAAAACATCAAAGTTTTAAATGGAAATCTAAAGTGGTATAATCAAATTAGATCCCTCAGTATGGGTTTTATCATCCTTTGTGTAATTTATAGCTGGCTACCCCTTTCTTCTCCCTTCAGCTTCTGTTTTCCCCTCACTCCATCGGTGGCAAAGTAAGTCCTGTGTACTGCTGTGCATGATCCTCTATTAAATGATCAGTACCGTGCCTCTTCTATCTCCTCCTATGTCCAGTAAATAATTACTTAGTCTTTATATGTCCTGGACATACTGCTTTGTCCAGAGTTTTTCATTATTCTCCTAACCAGGGCCAATTATTTCACTATAGTATTCTGTTATGTAAATCTTGTCAAAACAGTGAATTTTAGTACGGACATTTCTTCTTCATATTCTAAGACTCAAAAAGGTGATAATCAATAGTGATTATGCATATTACTTTATCATAATTATCATATACCCAGCCTACACTGGAGACTGAATATATTTTGTCAAATAAATGAATGAATAACTAATTCTATTTGCATGATGTTTTCAAAACATCAAGTAGCCTTTTCTTATCCTTAATCCCTCACTATGGTTTTTCCCTTCTAACACTACTTAACTTAGATCTTATAACCAGAAAAGTGGATATTAGATATGACTCTTAAGATACTCCTGCATTTTAAGGTTATTTCTCAGTGATTGCCACGGAGATCCTCATCAAAGATTTTGATTTTTCAGAATTCTCTGAATTTTCTCAATCTTTTCCCTATTGGAGAAACTTACCTTTTAATTAGACCCTTTATTTTAAACGAGAGGAATATCTTAGTGTTAAATTCAACAATTACATTTCACAACTGCTGGAATAAAAACCAAAACTGTTCCTTGGGTTCTTACCATGTCTTCCATTAATCATCAATAGTGTGGGGAAACTTAGCTTTCAAAGACATACTTCAGTAAACTCATGAAGATTTTTACAGTGTCCAAAGGATTTTCACACATAGTGTGAAATTTGAACGTCCTTTAAGCACTCAAAACATATTAGGCAAAGAGCTCATGAGATGCTTTAGCAGTTAAGGGCACTTCCTATGCTACCCTGACACCTTTAGCTCCATTCCTAAATGCACACGGGAGAGAGCCACCTTCTAAAGTGGTCCTCTGATCTCCACATATGCACTGTGACAGGAATGGAGCTTCCCAGAGCAATAGCTCAGTGGGTAAAAGTGCTTGTTTTATCGTCAAACCTGACAATGAAAGTTTGATCCTGGGAACTGACATGATAGAGAGAACTGATGCCCATTAATATCTTGTGACCTCTGTATGTTCATAGTGACATGGGCATGTTCACACATGTATACATACAAACATGTAGACAAAATAACTAAATAAATGTAAAAAGTACCATATATAATAAGTGATTGCATCATATATATAGTTATGTATATGTATATATATGAAACTATATAAACTTATGCATATACAAACATATACAGGTAGAGGGAGAATTTATATGCTCACTTAATAAATGTCAATCAAGCTTTGGAGAAGTGGCCAAATCCTTCTTTATAGTTTATGATAGGTGATATAGTTATGACAGGTTTATGATTTTAGGAATCATAAAGTAAAAAGAGACTGACTGGATTATTAATAAAGAAGCTAGTGGATAGCAGAGAAATATGAATTATTTTTTGATGAGCCTGACTCCAAAATGGGCATACATGTGGGAATGAAAGGATTTTAATGAGAATAGTTCTGTGTACCAAAGATTTCAAATAATATGGATAATAATTAGCATTTAACATGAGAAAATAATGGGCCTGAGCATGGTTACACATGCCAGTAACCCTAGCAGTCTGATGGCTGAGGCAGGAAGTTCCTGAGTTCAAAGCCACCTTGGGTTCAGATGGAATTCTTGGTCAGCTGGAATCACTAAAGCAGACTGTCAGAAAACAAGAAAGATGACTGGGGTCGATGAAGAAATCGGGAGAAGGAGGATGAAGTGATGAGGGAGGGAGAGAAAGAGAGTAACTGAGGGGAGAAAGGAAAGAAAACAGGGGGATATAGAGAGAACAATAATCTAGTGATTTGTAATATAATCAAATGAGACAATCAAAAAGGGAGGCTTAACAGAGTCAGGAAGTTAATAATAAAAAAATTAATACAAAGACTATATACCAATACAAATATACCAGAGTCATGGAGAATTAAGTTCCTAAGCTCAAGAGGTCTGAAAAATGATAAAGAAGGAGGGGAGGGAAAAGGAAGAAAACTATAAATTATATAAAGTTCATGGCTGATTCTGTAAAAATTTTTGAAGCAATTTCTCTATGATATTGGATAAGACTTAAATAAAATGCACAGTAGTAGCTAAAACAACCTCAAGCTGTTAGAAAATATATAAGAGCTGTGAGTGTGGTGTGTGGTCTCTCTCTCTCTCTCTCTCTCTCTCTCTCTCTCTCTCTCTCTCTCTCTCTCTCTTTCTACACACAGTGATGGCACAAGAAACAGCTTGTCCTGTGGAGTCATTGCTGAAAAGGGAGGCCAATGACTGATCTAGAAAGAGGAGGACGATGACTGACCTAGAAAAGGGAGACAGTGACTGATCTAGAAAGAGGAGACAGTGACTGATCTAGAAAGGGGAGACAGTGACTGACCTTGACAAGAGAAGACAATGGGTGGCCTAGAGAGGGGAGGACAGTGACTGACTTAGGAGTATGTAGATTCTTCACAAGAGTCTTCAAAACTCTAGAGAGAAAATCCCAAAAGCACAAAGAGCAGAGAGAGACATATAACACAGCAAAAGGATGGCCCTGAGTGTCAATCCTCAGTCTGAGAATGTGACAACAAAGTCATTAATGGGTGGACAGGACCTCTGTGGGTTTAATACATTTTTACATGAATGAATGAAGACTTTTAAGGAAAATTCATATAACCAAATTCTGTCCTTCAGACTTGAATTCAAGGGATGACAAAAAAAAAGTCATTAGATTTTGATGAAGTAAGTTGCTATATTGTTCCACAAAGGATAGAAAAGGCAGAAAAAACTAAAGGGAACTACCACACTGTACAGCTTGGCTTCATTCAAAAAAGAAAAACAGAAAAAAAGGAAAAGCAATTGAATAAAGGCAGACCAAAAAAAAAAGGACTGAGAAAGCTTGGTAAAGACAGATGAGTGCAAAGTACTTATCCCTGCCCACTTCAGGGATTGTGTGCAGAGAGGAGAGTGTGTTTTAACCTAAACTGGAAACCCAGTTGGATTTGACTTTCTGTGAAAGCCTGACCATGTGCAAGCTAATGATACAATACAAATCAGGCTTCAGCGAGATGTAGTGCATTGAGGAAGATGCCATATTCACTCATGTAGCCAGTGCTGATTAGCGACATAGCTAGAAAATAGAATAGTAAGAGGGAAGAGTTTAATTTCTCTTAGGGGACCACAAACATTTCATTGATCTATCTATCATCCATCTATCTATCTATCTATCTATCTATCTATCTATCTATCTATCTATCTATCTATCTATAGTGTACATGCATGTGGAAAAAAGACAGACAGAGAGAGAGAGAGAGAGAGAGAGAGAGAGAGAGAAGCAAAGGTTCTAAACATCCTGTAGGAATCAGTTCTCTTCTTCCTTTCATCATGTAAATTCCAAAGATGAAATAGTTCAGGTCATCAGGCTTGATTCCGAGCATCTTTACTCACTGAACGATCTCAATAGTACACAGATGTTCTTATGAATGAGACATTCTACATGTTAGAATTAAGAATTGTGTAGAAACTGCGTCCACGGAAATGGAAGACAGGAAGATCAGGTGAAAATCAAGGATGTTCAGTTGAATGTTCTGAGCTGACACTTCTTTTAGGTGGTAAAACTGTCTGTCATTTCAGGTCAAAAATTGAACACGGAAGATCTAAGGACCAGGTCAAATGACATTTGTACAATATTATGTGAAAAACCCAGGGTCAATCCAATGCAAAATTCTTCTACAATCTACCTAAAATGTTGAAAAGGTGTATCATTTGTATTGTTTACATATTTAATTAAAATATGTATTTTTCTTCAAATCGTTAGGCTGGATGAGCTTATATGGTTTAAGCTATTCACAGGTGCATATGCACACCCAGAGGTTCTGTGGGTTCTATTACGGTTTTAAAGAAGGTCTTGAGCCATGAACGCACACCATTTGTAAGTAAGCATCGAGAAATCAATGAAAATCAGAATGCTTCCCAAAGCACATCTTTTATGATGAAAAGGAAACAAGTCTGGATGCAGTCATTATCCACCAGAACTCTAGAAACAGGCAGCAGAGGATTGAAATTCTCCTGTGTTCCCTTGTATGGAAGAAGTAACGCCCTTCTTCACAAAGGAGCTTTTGAGTAGTTAGTCTTTGAGTGATTGTGCATCTGCAGAAAAAGCCCCTGGGCTAAGTGGCATGTTAAAGGAAAAGAATATATGTGTTTTGAAAGCTATGGGGAAAAATGACTGGGTTTTTGTTCCTCCTACATTATTTGCATAAAGAAATTTTTATTGCCCAGACATTTTGAGAGTTAGGAAGGGGCTTTCAAAGATTTTATCCTTTCAAAATGACAGTATCTAATCTCTCTGATTTCATGAGGCTCGCCTGCATCGCCAAATAGCTCACAAGGGGAAGAGTAAACTATTTTTCACAGGTCCTCCATAATGGATGAGCTATGAAATGAATTTCATGGAAGTTGAGCACCCTGGAGGTTATTAGTTTGCCATAATATATAACATTATTCTGACATCATATCATTATCCTTATTATTTTCATGTGCAACCAACCTAAAATATTGAAAAATGTATCAATTTTTATCATTTGCAGACCTTAATAAAAAATGTGTGTTCTTTCCTTAAAACTATTAAACTAGGAAAAGCACTTACTCTTTAAGTTTTACATGCATTGCATCTTCCTCATAGCAGCTTGATGAAAATGAAGAAAATAGTTAGCCAACACTTAGATAAAGCAGGATAAAAAACATTGACAGAGGGCAGCATATATTCAGTTGTACGGAAAATTCAATACTATATACAAGCAGTTTCAAAATCTTGACCTTATATTCCAACCTCAAATATAAATAGCCATTATCTAAATTTGTGTGTGAGTTGTAATGTCTGTGTGTCTCTGCATGTGTGTTCTTGTGTGCGTTTTCTTCACCTTAGGTCAGTGAGAGATCTAAATATATATCACCGTTCTCTCAAGGTATTCTACTCAAATTTCTCTAAATTATTCCTGGGCGGTTTTGTGAGATGACTACGAGGAGTCATCTTCTATTAGTAGTATTAACCACCCCTAAGCTTCTAAAAAACAGTAAAATGCAAACTGAATGTAACTGTATGCAAACCTGTGTAGAAATGCATACTTAAGGAGGATAAAAATTCTGTCGATTAAATTCCATTTATCCTGACAATGTAAATACAATCTTTAAAGCACTTTATCAAACACTACATAGTAATACTGACCATGGGAACCAGAGTGAACCAAGGAAACCTCTGCCAACCAGGCAGTATTTACCCCAAGGAGCACTACAATTAGAAAACATTTAAATTATCCATTTGTCAATAATGTTTTCCTCTTAAAAAATGTTAGCTTAGCATTAAATTTCCTACCCCAAAAGTCAACACATTAAAAATTAAATAAGCACTTCCTCTTAGGTTTCTTGTAGGAGACGTTAAAAGAATAGTTTTATACACGTACTACATTTTCTTGCTTCTGTCAAAGATTTATGCTTTTTTGTCTATTTAGCTAGCAGATGGGAAATGATTTTCTGATATTCTCTATTCATCACAAAGTGATGGCTCATTCCTATTTTCCCTCTATTTTAGCGGGAACTAAAAGAAAAATAACTTCCATTACATATATGATGCTTCCATTACTCTGCCATTGTTAGAGTCCTTCACACAACCCACTAGGAGCCTAACCACCAAAGAGCCACAGAAATCAAATGCATAGCCCTCTTGTTCCATTGTTCATAGTGTGGCTCTGAGTAAAAGCCCCTCTACACACAGCTCTTCTTGTAAAATCCGACCCACTCTCCCCTTCAGAATTTAATCAGCCAGTCACCTTTTCTACTGACCTCTTATTGATCTTGCTGCTAGATGCTCTGTTTGCCTTTGAGGTTGAGAGAAAATCTTATTCTCACATTACAGGTGGCAATACTGAGATCAAAGAGGCAGTGGCCTGTCATGGTTCTAAGGAGTATAGAGTCCTAGATATCTATATGTTATTTAAAATGATCACAAAATACTCATATTTCTCCCTAAAGCTAAAGAATTAGAGAGCTCTGAGCAATATCACTTTAATTAATATACAGCCAGTGAATCCAACTCAACTATTAGGAACAACATAAGATTGTTCACCAACTCAAGAACAGACAAGGAAGCAATAAACATGTGCTGCTTGACTTCACTTCCAAGGGTGAGCAATACACTGTGCACTGTGAGTGTGTGTGTGTGTGTGTGTGTGTGTGTGTGTGTGTTCTTTCAGTTTTCAGAGATAAACACCTACATAGTGTATTTCTTCATTATTCATTACTCTCTAATTTAATCTTCAAGACAAGATCTCTCACTGAACCTAGTACTCATTGATTCACCTAGAATGGATGTCCAGTAAGTTCTTAGGATCCTCCTATCTTTAACTACCCAGTATTGAACTAGAGGGTATACTTTTTCCATGACTGCTGGGGACCAGAACTCAGGTCCTCAGACTTAGCCAGGGATCTGTTTACTAAATGAGTACTTTTTGCCACCTCTATTTTCTACCCACTGCAACGTGTAGTTTATCCCACATGTAAATGAGCTCTACCCTTTTCCAGAAGACATCTCACAAGTCATCATTACTTAGACAAAGCCATATCCCATGTTCAAAGTAGCAGAGTTCTCATGTTGTATGTAGAGAGCATCTGCATAAAGGAAACCCATATTGAAGCTGCCCATTTTTACCTACTTTGGCATGACTTTCATAGCCACTTGATTTCAAGTCATTTAAGAGCCTGTAATTTTTGACACTAGAGATATACTTTGTCAAAGTCAGAATAATTTAACAGTCTTTCGTTTTAGATCATGTGTTCAAAAATATATTCTCTTTGGATTATTTTAAAGGTAAATGCTGTGGATGTTGTTATTGCTCAGTTTTAGTGGAATCAACCAACTCTTACTACCCATGCCCACAATCACCTCACTAGTATACAATTTCTGAAATGGGTGATGTACTGGATAGTTTTTATTGTCAACTGAAAACAAACTAGTCATCAGGGAATAGGCAGCCTCAATTAAAGAATTGCCTCCATCAAAATGGCCTGTGTCCATGACTTTGGGATAACTGTCTTGATTGATGATGGATGCAGGAAGACCCAGGTCCATGTGGGAGGTACAATCCCGAGGCAGGCAGGGCTGAGCTATACAGGAAAGCTATAACTGGACTATACACGAAAGCTAGGTGAGTAAATCAGAAGAAGCAAACTGGTGAGCAGCATTCCACCTGGGTATCGGCTTTAGTTTCTGCTCCAAGTTCTTGACTTGAGTTCATAAGATCTCTTCCCTTCATAATGGATTGCAATATGTAAGATAAAATAAACCCTTTCCACTCCAACTTACTTTGGTAATGCTGTTCATCACAGCAATAGACATCAATCTAGGACTCATAGCTTCTAACAAAAAAGTGTACTTCTAACAAAAAAGGGACACAGAACTTGTAACTATTCAGTTACCAAACTCTCACAAAGTACCACTGTATACAGAAACAAGATTTCAAAATACTGGGCCTTTCAAGGACATAATCAAAGGCATGCTTACCAGTAGGATTTAATGGAGGCCTTTGAAATAATGAGACATCATCCTGATGAAGAGCTAATAGGTCTTCCACCTCCTTGTCATCCACTGCAAAAATTATACTTATGAACTGTGGGTTTGCATGATATATATGTTAAATTGCATTTCTTTTTACTGTATCACATTCTTGAAAACTAACACCATATTCCAAGAGTGAGTCACAATGAAAAGCAGTAATTTATTGAGGCTGTTCCCTCTATGCCAGTCTTGCAGACTATAGCTTTCAAGGTAAATGGAAGTTCTTTTATACTTTACTTTAGTAAATACTGTCTATATATTCTTGTGTCTTTTTGTCTGGCCCATTTAGATATGTACTTCATTGTTTTTACTCTGTGTACTGCCCCTTCCTTGTTAGTAGATTTTGCCTCTTAACTCACAATTTTTCAGCCTAAGCACTAATGATAGATTGAGCTGCATAGCCCTTTGTTGTGGATTTGAGAACATTACCTGAGTTTCATGGGAGGTATAGCTGCATCCCTGGCCCCTAGCATGGTTTTAATGGTTCCACTCTTGTATATCACCAAGTTGAAAATCACATTATAGTTGAGAGCACTGATGATAAAGCACAGAAAACTCTATTATCTGTGTCAATAGTTAATCACCTACCCAGTAAATTGATTATCATTAAAGCATGCAGACAATAAAAAGGTAATTGTAGAACAAGAAACCAACAATGGAGGTTGGCTTCAGGCTGCCTTGGTCTAAACTCTGACTCCAATAGTTAGTAATTATGGGGAATTGCATCTGTTTCTTTCTCTGCGAAGCTGAGATAATGATCTTGTGCTGATTATCTCCTTCAGCTCCTCCATATTGTCTCTGCCCTACTGGGAGGCTGGTTGACCCCAGGACCCATCCCACTCTTACGGAGAGGAACCTGAAATTCTATAGCCTTAATGAGCAATTTAAGATCATAAAACTTGCATGTGGGAGATGGGCTGCATAGGGAGGAACAGTGTCTGGAATCAAACTAGTACTCATAACCAGAATGCAATTCTAACTCCTAATTTAAACATTCTAATTAAGGAAGTTCCATGGCCTTCCACATCTGTGAACCTTTGAAGCTATATATGTTCTTCATATATTTCTGTTATTGAATTCCTATGTTTTTGTCCTAAGATTAGCACCAAGCCCATTGAACAGATGAAGAAAGCCATGCTATTAGGCTGAGTTTTTATGTTATCCCACTGATCACTCTGTCAATCTCTGCCTAGTTAGATCCATCCCAATTTTGGAATCTCGTCATAGGATGAGAGAGTACTTTACTGGTTAACATGCTACCTAGCATCTCTTTCCCCTAGTCCTCCTTGGCTAAACTTCACATGTAGCTGTGTTTAGTGAAGCTAACTCTATGCCCAGCTTGGTGATTGTTTCTCCACTATAGTCAATCTCTTTCACTGTTGTCTTTCTTTTGCCATGTGTCAACAAAAAGTGATGCGTGAGGAATTGAATCAACGAGAAAGGAATCACAAGTCAAAGAAATGGTACTTGAAAAGTCCACTCAGATATTCATGAATTAAGGAAAAATATGTAAAACTTAGTAGTCATTCATTTTGAAATTTAAAAGAATTTTTTTCTCTGAGAACATTAGGGCATTTGAGGGCTATAGGTTTGCTACCATTTGCCTGTGTCAGTCTCTGCTTTTGATCATTCTGGGCTTTTTTGACCATCTTTTTTCACAGTACTCACAACTGTTAGTCCATTTTATTTTACTCTTTTTTCCTAACTACATATATGAGCCAATAACTTATTTTTAATCATTGCTATCCTTTTTACAAAAAGACGTTTTAAGATTTTATAATTGTGTGTATCGTGTGTGTGTGTGTGTGTGTATGTGTGTTTCTGTCTGTCTGTCTGTGCCTATGTGTGGATATGTGCCCGTGAGGGCAGGTGCCCATGGAATCTGGAAGAATGTGTCAAACATTCTGTACTCTGGAGGTTGTGAGCCTGATCTGGGTGTACAGATACAAACTCAGGTTCTTTATAAGGACACCAACTCCTCTTTAAAAACAAAAACAAAACAAAAAACTCTTTATTGATTTATTGTGAGTCTTCTATCATATACCGTGCAGTTGCACTCATCTTCCAAGCCTCTCAAATTCACCTTTTGCCCTTGCATCCTCCCCACTGTGCATGTGCGTGCACACAAACACATACATACACACACACACACACACACACACACACACACCATAAGAAAACAATGCATAGTAAATATCTCACCCTGGAAGCTGTTGTATGTCACAGTGTACCTCACAGTATATCCCTCTGTCCAGACATCTTCACCTGCAATGTCCATTGTAATGAGTCATTGGTCTGGTCCAAGATCATTGAATTTTGTGACATTATCAATATTGGATTCTCAGTAGTGCTTCTCCCAGTTATCCTATCATTGCCCTGTGTTGTGGATCCCCTGTGCAGTATGGGTACATTTTTTTCCTGCTTTCAAATAGCTAGCAGTAGATAGAGAGAAGAAAAGAAACACCACACCACTAAAAATGACCAATTTCACTATTTTCCTTTGAAAGTAGAGCATATTATTAGGAAACCAAGTCTCTATCTTCTGACAATTGTCAATTGCTGTCCCTTATTTATGCTTCTTCTGACCTTTGACACATCTGAGCAGGAGGTGATCCTTCATTTCTTTGGAATTCAGGTCACTGTAGATTAAGCTGTTTAATTACACATGGCTCCAATCAAAGCTTTTTTTTTTTTCAAACTCTTCATCCCTTCTATTGGATAACACTTCTTTTTTCCTTTGTAACACTTTCGAGTATTTAAATTTTTATATACATTTCTTCAATATGTACCCCTCCAATCCAGAGAATTAGGATTACTTTGTATTTTATGGTTATTTTCACTACCTTTGAAAGGCACACTCTGAATTTAATATAAAAATATGGTGCCAAACCTGAACTTACAAGAGATTGTTAGAATAATGTTAGTATCATGCTCTCATATTTCTTGACCCAGGCCATAATGTTTCTTTACAAAGGAAATGGATACAACTCAAACATCACAGACAAAATGTGCATTGTTAGTTATCTTTGTACCTGAGAAAGCCAAGGGGTAATGCTCTGTAGCTTAACATCTGAACTTAAAAATTATTGGTTCTCTCTCCTCCTCGCTCTTATTCCCCACTATCTCAGAAGTTGGGAAGCCATGTTTGTACACACTCCTAACATATACTGTGACTCACTACAAAGCAGCAGAGCCAACTGACCATGGACTGAACCTATGAGCAAATAAACCTTAATATTGATTATCCCATTTGCATAGGCTTATCTCTATTAGTATACAAGCATGAGAATACTTGCATATTGCCTTTGACATTTGCATAAACGGTTAGCTGTGAGGGTCAAGATTCATCTTTCACTTTCAATTTGCAAATCATCTCTTTGTACATTCTGAGCTGAATAAAATATCAAATTCTGTTTTACCTAAATTAACTGAAAATTTTCAAATATGTAACAATTTATTGGCTGGAATTATTACAATCATAAAAATAAATGTTCTCACATACACCAAATAATTCTACTTAAAAAAAGGTGACATTTCATTAAGTGAACTCTATTGCACTAAAAGACCCCATTCCTCTACACCCTTCATTTGAACTCTTCAGGCATCAGTAAAACAGGGCACTGACTTACAAACAAAAACTTTATACAAGAAAGAATGTGTGGGAGACTCATAAGATTTGAAAAAAAAATACAACCTCTTGGGAAGAAATCCTTATCTAAGAAAACAAAGAAAGATGGCAGAATGAGACAGACCTTTTATAATTGAAAAAGGTTTTAAAAGAATCAGTATTTTAGACTTCCGGTTTGGGACCAAGCCTAGAGCAGGTCGCAGGCAGCAGCTCCGTACGCAGAAAACCAAGAAAAACAGGGACTCCCAGGAGCTTGAACTCACGCAGCATCCCAGGTAAGGAAATAGCAGCACTCACCCCAAACAGGGAGCAACAGGGACCCACTGGGACCCAGGAATTCGCTCCTGGCCTGGAGCGGGCTCCATCCGGTCTGGGCCCCAGCACTCGTGGATCCCGGGAGGCAGCTCTGCACCCAATCTCGCAGACTCCAGAGGAAGCGGGGCTCGCAGGACCTCTGTGCCAAGCAGGGTCTTGGGCTAGGAGGTGGCAGTGCTTGCCCCCGAACAGGGAGTGGCTAGGACCCACTGGGACCCAGGAGTTCACTCCAGGGCCCGGAGCGTGGGTTCCTTCCGGTCTGTGCCAGAGCAGATCCCGGGAGTCAGCTCTGCACCCAATCTCACAGAACCTAGAGGGAGCGGGGCTCAAGCTAGCTCAAGCAGTTTCTTAGGCTAGGAGGTGGCAGTGCTCGCCCCCAATCAGGGAGCAACTGGGACCCACTGGGACCCACTGGGACTCATTGGGATCCAGGAATCCGCTCCTGACCCGGAGCCCCGGCCCCTTCCGGTTTCCACCTGAGCACCGAGCACATCTTGGGCCTCATCTCTAACTCAAGCAGCAAAACCCATCCCAAACAGTTCTGACACAACCTAGATAATAGGAAAGACAGGCCCCAGTCAGAGACAGCACTGATAGCACAAAGGTGATCCAGATGGCGAAAGGCAAGCGCAAGAACACAAGCACCCGCAACCCAAGGTACTTGCCATTATCAGAACCTAGTTCTCCCACATTAGAAAGTCCTGAACTCCCCATATCAACAGGAAAACAAGAACCATATCTAAAAACATTTCTAATGATGATGCTAGAGGACTATAAGAAGGAAGTAAATAACACTATCAAAAAACTTGAGGAGAACACAGGAAAACAGGATGAAGTCCTTAAAGAAACACAAAAATCCTTTAAAGAATTACAAGAAAACACAAACAAACAGATGAAGGAATTGAACAAAACCATCCAGGACATAAAAATGGAAGTGGAAACAATAAAGAAATCACAAAGGGAGACCATCCTGGAGATAGAAAACCTAAGAAAGAAATCAGGAGTCATAGACACAAGCATCACGAACAGAATACAAGAGATAGAAGAAAGAATCTCAGGTGCAGAAGATACCTTAGAAAATATTGACACAACTATCAAAGAAAATGCAAAATGCAAAAAGTTGCTATCTCAAAATATCCAGGAAATCCAGGATGCAATGAGAAGACCAAACCTAAGGATAATAGGTATAGATGAGAATAAAGATTCCCAACTTAAAGGGCCAGTAAATATCTTCAACAAAATTATTGAGGAAAACTTCCCTAACCTAAGGAATGAGATGCCCATAATCACACAAGAAGCCTACAGAACGCCAAACAGACTAGATCAAAAAAGAAACACCTCCCGTCACATAATAATCAAGACACAAAATGTACAAAACAAAGAAAGAATTTTAAAAGCAGTTAGGGAAAAAGGCCAAATAACATATAAAGGCAAACCTATCAGAATTACACCTGACTTCTCACCAGATACTATAAAAGCCAGAAGATCCTGGACAAATATCATACAAACCCTAAGAGAACATAAATGCCAGCCCAAGCTACTTTACCCAGCAAAACTCTCAATTACCATAGACGGAGAAACTAAGATATTCCATGACAAAACTGAATTTACACAGTATCTTCCCACAAATCCAGCTTTACAAAGGATAATAGCAGGAAAGCTCCAATACAAGGAGGGCAATCATACCCCAGAAAGAGCAAGAAAATAATCCTTTTCCATCAAACCCAAAAGAAGATAACCACACAAACGATGTCTCCACTATTAGCAAAAATGACAGGAAGCAAGAACACCCTCTCCTTAATATCTCTTAACATCAATGGACTCAATTCCCCAATAAAAAGGCATAGGCTAACGGACTGGATACGCAAACAGGACCCAGCTTTTTGCTGCTTACAGGAAACCCACCTCAGTGACAAAGACAGACACTACCTTAGAGTAAAAGGTTGGAAAACAATTTTTCAAGCAAATGGCACTAAGAAACAAGCGGGAGTAGCCATTCTAATATCGAATAAAATCAACTTTCAACTTAAAACTATCAAAAAGGATAAGGAAGGGCATTTCATACTTGTCAAAGGAAAAGTCAACCAACATGAACTCTCAATTCTGAATATCTATGCGCCAAATACAAGAGCATCGAATTTCATAAAAGAAACCTTACTAAAGCTCAAAACACACATTGCACCTCACATAATAATAGTGGGAGACTTCAACACCCCACTCTCAGCAATGGATAAATCATGGAAACAGAAACTAAATAGAGATACAGTAAAACTAACAGAAGTTATGAACCAAATGGACTTAACAGATATCTATAGAACATTTCACCCTAAAGCAAAAGAATATACCTTTTTCTCAGCACCTCATGGTACCTTCTCCAAAATAGACCATATAATTGGGCACAAGACAGGCCTCAACAGATATAAGAAAATTGAAATAATTCCCTGCATCCTATCAGATCACCATGGTCTAAGGCTGGTCTTCAAAAATGACAAAGAGAATGGAAAGCCCACATTTACATGGAAACTGAACAACAGCCTACTCCTTGATAATCAGGTAAGGGAAGAAATAAAGAAAGAAATTAAAAACTTTTTAGAATTTAATGAAAATGATGACACATCATACCAAAATTTATGGGATACAATGAAGGCAGTGCTAAGAGGAAAATTCATAGCTCTAAGTGCCTACAAAAAGAAACTGGAGGGAGCATACACTAACAGCTTGACAGAGCACCTGAAAGACCTAGAACAAAAAGAAGCTAATACACCCAAGAGAAGTAGAAGGCAGGAAATAATTAAACTCAGGGCTGAAATCAACCAAATTGAAACAAAAAGAACTATCCAAAGAATCAATAAAACCAGGAGCTGGTTCTTTGAGAAAATCAACAAGATAGATAAACCCTTAGCTAGACTAATCAGAGGGCAGAGAGACAGTATCCAAATTAATAAAATCAGAACTCAAAAGGGGGACATAACAACAGAAACTGAGGAAATTAAAAAAATCATCAGATCCTACTACAAAAGCCTATATTCAACAAAATTGGAAAATTTGGATGAAATGGACAATTTCCTAGACAAATACCAGTTGCCAATGTTAAATCAGGACCAGATAAACCATCTAAACAGTCCCATAACCCCAAAAGAAATAGAAGCAGTCATTAAAAGTCTCCCTACAAAGAAAAGCCCGGGACCAGATGGTTTTAGTGCAGAATTCTATCAGACCTTCAAGGAAGACCTAATCCCAATTCTTTTCAAACTATTCCACAAAATAGAAACAGAAGGTACACTAACCAACTCATTCTTTGAAGCCACAATTACACTCATACCTAAGCCACACAAAGACCCAACAAAGAAAGAGAACTTCAGGCCAATCTCCCTTATGAACATTGATGCAAAATTACTCAATAAAATTCTAGCGAACCGAATCCAAGAACACATCAAAACAATTATCCATCACGATCAAGTTGGCTTCATCCCAGGAATGCAGGGTTGGTGCAATATTCGGAAATCCATCAATGTAATCCATTATATAAACAAACTCAAAGAAAAAAACCACATGATCATCTCACTAGATGCTGAGAAAGCATTTGACAAAATTCAACACCCCTTCATGATAAAAGTCTTGGAAAGGTCAGGAATTCAAGGTCCATACCTAAACATAGTAAAAGCAATTTACAGCAAACCAGTAGCCAGCATTAAACTAAATGGAGAGAAACTTGAAGCAATCCCACTAAAATCAGGGACTAGGCAAGGCTGCCCACTCTCCCCCTACTTATTTAATATAGTATTGGAAGTCCTAGCCAGAGCAATTAGGCAACACAAGGAGGTCAAAGGGATACAAATTGGAAAGGAAGAAGTCAAAATCTCACTATTTGCAGATGATATGATAGTATACTTAAGTGACCCCAAAACTTCCACCAGAGAACTCCTAAACCTGATAAACAACTTTAGCAAAGTGGCTGGATATAAAATGAACTCAAGCAAATCAGTAGCCTTCCTCTACTCAAAAGATAAACTGGCTGAGAAAGAAATTATGGAAATGACACCCTTCAAAATAGTCACAGATAATATAAAATACCTTGGTGTGAACCTAACCAAGCAAGTAAAAGACCTGTATGACAAGAACTTCATTCCCCTGAAGAAAGAAATCGAAGCTGATCTCAGAAGATGGAAAGGTCTCCCATGCTCATGGATTGGAAGGATTAATATAGTAAAAATGGCTATTTTGCCAAAAGCCATCTACAGATTTAATGCAATCCCCATCAAAATTCCCACTCAATTCTTCTCAGAGATAGAAAGAGCAATCTTAAAATTTATTTGGAATAACAAAAAACCCAGGATTGCGAAAACTACTCTCAGCAATAAAAGAACTTCTGGAGGAATCACCATCCCCGACTTCAAGCTGTACTACAAAGCAATAGTGATAAAAACTGCATGGTATTGGAACAGAGACAGGCAGGAAGATCAGTGGAATAGAATAGAAGACCCAGAAATGAACCCCCATACCTATGGTAACTTAATCTTTGACAAAGGGGCTAAAACCATCGAATGGAAAAAAGATAGCATTTTCAACAAATGGTGCTGGTCCAACTGGTGGTCAGCATGTAGAAAAATGAAAATTGATCCATACTTATCTCCTTGTACAAAGCTCAATTCCAAGTGGATTAAGGACCTCCACCTAAAACCAGCCACACTGAAACTAATAGAAGAGAAACTGGGGAAAAGCCTGGAATACATAGGCACAGGGAAAAAGTTCCTGAACAGAACGCCAATGGCCTGTGCTCTAAGACCAAAAATTGACAAATGGGACCTCATAAAGCTGCAAAGCTTCTGTAAAGCAAAGGACACAGTCAATAAGACAGAGCGGCAACCAACAGATTGGGAAAAGATATTCACCAACCCTACATCTGATAAAGGGCTAATATCCAAGGTATACAAAGAACTGAAGAAATTAGACTCTAGACAATCAAAGAACCCTATTAAAAAATGGAGCACAGACCTGAACAAAGAATTCTCAACTGAGGAAACTCGAATGGTTGAGAAGCACCTAAAGAAGTGTTCAGCATCCCTAGTCATCAGGGAAATGCAAATGAAAACAACACTGAGATTCCACCTCACACCAGTCAGAATGGCTAAGATCAAAAACACAGGTGACAGTACATGTTGGCGAGGATGTGGAGAAAGAGGAACACTCCTCCACTGTTGGTGGGATTGTAAACTGGTACAACCACTATGGAAGGCAGTCTGGCGGTATCTCAGAAAATTGAACATAGCGTTACCTAGGGACCCAGCTATACCACTCCTGGGCATATACCCAAAAGAAGTTTCAACATACAACAGGGACACATGCTCCACCATGTTCATAGCAGCCTTATTTATAATAGCCAGAAGTTGGAAAGAACCCAGATGCCCTTCAACAGAAGAATAGATGCAGAAAATGTGGTACATTTATACAATGGAGTACTACTCAGCTATTAAAAACAATCAGTTCACAAAATTCCTAGGTAAATGGATGGAGCTGGAAAATATCATCTTGAGTGAGATGACCCAATCTCAAAGGAACATACATGGTATGCACTCACTGATAAGTGGATATTAGCCCAAAAGCTCACAATTTCTAAGAATCTTCATATAGACCACATAAAACTCACATAGAAGAAGGAAGACCAAAGTATGAATGCGTTGGTCCTTTTTAGAAGGAGCATCAAAAGTTTCAACCAGAACTCCCAAAGTCTAAACCACCAACAAGAGAGCACAAAGGGAGGGACTCACGCACCTGTATAGGGAATTGAGGGTGACCTTGTTAGACTCCAGTGAAAGTGGAGGGCCAGGGTCCCCAAAAGTTTGGATCCCCTACTGTGTTGGAATTCGAGAGCAGGGAGATGGGACTGGGAGGATGTTTGGAGCACACCATCACAAAAATTAGGAGGAAGGGGTAGGGGATAAGGGATTTGGGGGGAGAATGAGAAAGGAGACAACATTGAAAGGTAAATACGTATAATACCCAATAAAAACCCCACACAGATAAAGGATTTAAAAAAAAGAAGTCTATTTATTTTAAATTAATTTCAAAAGTTTCTAGGAGATGCAAATTGGCTAAGATACTATTTTAAGCTCTCCACAAAAGAATTTAAATCTCTGTTCAATATTCTCAAGAGAGAGGTAAACCCTAACTTCCTCAACAGTTAATTGACAAAAGAGAGGTAATCTCACAAAAAGTAGAAAAAGCTATTTCTAATCGATATATCATATAGTCTGATTAATTGTCAGTGGAGCTATAAAAGTCCTTTGACAAAAGATTATTAATATAGATTTATATATCCTTAAATAAGGCCTTCATGACTCTCTGAGTGTGGAAGGAGCAACTGTTGGCGCTTCTGCCCTGATTTTACAAGAACTCTGAAAAATTGGCTTTAAAAACAAAAGAGGGGGAACGGTACCCCCTCAGAAGGAGTCCCCCTGAAATACTCTCCATCATGCCTTGTTCACTTTTCTCTCTCTAAAGCTGAAAGCTCATGGCAAATCTCTTGCTGACCATGTTGGTGACCTCGGGCACCACCAAGACCAACAAAACTTTGCCACAGATATGGGGAAGGACCCTCATACCCATAAAGGGAATGCCCCAGTCCCAGTTCCCTTATGGAGCTGAGGACTGATATGCCTGCCCAATACCACAGAAGGCACAGCTAACCGGCTACCACAAATATTAATGAAAAAAATAGATACCCTCACAAAGCCAGGCCCAATCATAAATACGATGAATAACAATTTACATCCAGGGAAGAGAAATCTCCCTGAGAATCCCCTTCTTTTTTCTTTCCAGGTAAAATTGAATCACCCGTGATGCCTGCTATTAGAAGTTCTAACCCAGATGGACCAGAAGCCAGGAGCCTCGCCCTTACCCTCACCCCCTACCTTTTCCCACCTGCACAAGGTCCCCTGAAGCTGGGCAACTGCAAGATCCTGCTTGGCAACTGCAGATAGACTCAAAGCAGTGTACCATATCATCTGAAGAATAGCAGGGAGACCATAACTCAAGCAGTGTACCATATCTTCTGAAGAATAGCAGGTTGCAGTCCTCCTCGCCCCCACGAATAACCAGGACCCGCCGGTCAGGTCAAGTGGCACCCAGACGTGAGGCTCGAGGCACGGACCCATCCGGACGGACACTCATTGAGAGGATGTGCGCACGACATCAAGATTGAGCAAGACAGAGATCATCGCCCGTGACCTGTCGTCCACGGAACCAGGTTGATGCTGCCATCAAGAAGGCAGTTGAAGTTCATTACCATCAGCTGAAAATTGCAGAGGATCCAGAAGTGACTCCGCAGGAGACTGACACAGCTGTCAGCTCCCCTGCCTCCCCCTACGGTCGACCCCTAGACTTCCACGCCCTCCAGAAGGGTTCCTGGTATGCCTGGCTTTGCCCTCATTTCTCTCACTAGAGAGCTTGGCCTCTTGATCACCACAACAAAAATTGGCTTTTTCCTAAACCAAGGCCACCCTTGATATGGCCGCTAACATTGGGGAGCCTTCCTTTATGACAATATTACACCCCAAACTGACAAATGGTTGGTAACTTGAACATTTACAAGAGACTAGGATGGCTGTGAGTTAGTCCAATGATGGGATTATTGTAGGTCCACTTCCCAGGGGCCCACCCAATGCAGCCGAAAAGGAGTGCGTGGTGCTGGGTGTGGGTGCAGCCTACATGGCCTAAGACAGGGCTCTCACCCTCCTTTCACCCACATCAGAGTCCCTTGACGTTGCCCATCGTCGACAGCCTAAAGCCTTCGACCATCGATGTGACTCGTCTCACATCAGTGTTTTGGGGTTGTGAACTTGTCTAAGACTCCCCATAATTAGACATCCAAATTCAAAACTCACATAGTTGGGATTGAACATAAGACGCCTTCTCTAACTAAACAGAGAAGGGGGAGATGCCAGAAGCCAGGACCCTCGCCCTTACCCTTACCCCCTACCTTTCCCCACCTGCACAATGTCCTCTGAAGCTTGGCAACTGCAAGATCCTGCTTAGCAACTGCAGATAGACTCAAAGCAGAGTACCATATCTTCTGAAGAATAGCAGGGAGACCATAACTCAAGCAGTGTACCATATCTTCTGAAGAACTGCAGGTAGATCATAATTCAAGACAGTGTACCATATAGACCATGACATGTTTCAAGGCACAGGCCAAGAAGATTTTGTACTTTTCCACCACCTGGACCCTCTTACCCCCTCCCCTTGTAAAACATGCTATAAAAAAAAAAAGCATTTCATGTTCAAAAAAAAAAAGAAATAAAAAAAAATATATATATATAAAAAAAAAAGAATCAGTATTTTATAATGCCAAAGAGGATAGAAAGTGACTGGGGCCCCACAATCCACTCTAAGATTCTAAGCTTAGTCATGATATGTAACAGTCACATAGACATTGATTAAGGTTGAAGGGACAAGCTAAGGGTGTTTATTTTAGCTTTGTTTTATATTATGTTCCTTTATTCTAATAAATATAAAGCAAAAGAGTTGAGAAAACTCTGTAGTGAAAACTGGGTTAGTAAGCTACTGAATGGGTAACAGTGCTCGCTCCAAGTCTGAAGACTAAAGTTTGATCCTCGCTGCCCACATGTTCCGGGGAAAGAACAGACTTCAATATATTTTCCTGTTGCTTCCACAGTTGTAGCCTACAGGCACACACACACACACACAGACACACACACACACACACACACATACACCTACACACACACATATACATACACACACACACTAACACATACACACACACGTTTGTGAGTGCCTGAACACCATAAACAAATAACTCAAAACAAATTAAAAATGCCAATAAAAATAGTAACTCATTAAATACTAAAGTATGATATATATTAGTGGCAATGAGTACTTCCATAGTCTGTATGAGGCATAACCAGAAATTAAAGTTAAGGATAGTAAGTAAGTGTACTAAAGATGGAAGAATGCATTATGCAATCACTAACAGAAAATAATTTATTCTTCTTACTTGCAAAAATGTTTTATATTACTCATGTTGATATATCCCATAATGTAAAACAAAGTACTATGAGACAACCTGCACAAGCTGTATTGCATGAACAAGCTGTATTGCATGCTGAATGGTCATGCTTGCAAAATAATGTTTTTTTTAGCAGTTCTGAGTTTCATTGGCTCGCTACATTGTTTCCCATATCAGTTCTTTGTCTAGCCTCCCTCCATCTGAATTTTTCCTTTTCTGAGCCTATATCTCTGGTCATTGACATCCTCCCACAGAAATCCTATTTGCTACTGAACATTTATTTTAACACTGAAATGCTTTTGAATTTGCATGTGATGCTAGGACTCAAACCCAGGGATTGTACTTGTTAAGCCAGCCAGTATAAAAGAAAAACATTGGGGGATTTTTTAAAAGGAAAGAAAAGTTTAGGTTAAGCTGAAGCACTTTGAAATCTCTGAAAGTATAAATCATGCATTACCTAGGCACCAAGCATTTCTACAATGAACTTCTCATTTCTGGATCAGACTCCAGGTAAGTTTCTGTATAGTTTGTATTTCTTGTTTAAGTAGACTCCAACATGTCTACATAAAGCCCAAAATGTTCCTCAAGACTTTCCATAAGCTCTGTTCCTCATTTTTATTGATATATTATTTCCATAATGTCATGAATAGTTCTATTTCAACATGATGTGAGATCCATTTAAAAGGAAGAAACCTCAGTTAGAACACTGTTTGCATAAGATCATCTATAGCCAAGCCTGAAAGCCATTTTCATAATAGTGATTGGTGAGGGGAGCTCCCATCCCGCTGTGGGTGGTCCTATACCTGGAATGGTGATTCTGAATTCTAAAGAAAGCAGACCTAGCACGCCAGTAAGCAGCACCTCTCCATGGCCTCTGCATCAGCTGCTGCCTCGAGGTTCCTGCCCTGTTTGAGTACCTGTCCTGACTTCCCTCAATCACAGACAGTGGTATGAAATTGTCAACTAAAAATAATTCTTTCTTCTTCATATTGCTTTTTTGTTTATAATGTTTCAGTGCAGCAATTGAATCCCTAAGACACATATGTTAGCTGTGAATGCTTAATGACATTTAGTTTCTTACTGTCTTTGCTGACACAGTAAATCCAGCTTTAACTGGGGGAATCCACACTCTGTCCTTTCTTTCCCATGGTTCCTTAGCTGTTACTCAGCCCTGACTAAGGTAGAGGCCCATCTTATGGTTGGATTCCTGTGCCACTATGTACTGTGCTCTGTACTGAGTAGAGAGAGAAAGAAATGACACCAAAGGCTTTCAATATCCTGCTTGAGGTCTTTTTCCAATGATGCATGTGATTTGAAACAGCCATTCAAGCATACTGTATGCCAAAAGACCAACATTAGAGTTCAATTTTAGGCACGGTATGCTGGCACACACCTGTGTTACAGAGCTCAGGAAGAGTTTCGGAAAGATAGAAATAAAAAAGGTTAAATTTAGGGCCCAGAGAGATGGTTCAATGGTTAAGAGTACTGCATGTTCCTGCGGAAGATCCAGATTCAATTCCTAGCATGCATACATCAGCCTACAACTAACTGTCTACTACTCCATTCTCAGGGGATCTGACACACTATTCTGGCCTCTGCGGGAACCAGCTATATAAATGATGCACAGAAATCCATGAAGACAAAACACCCATAAACAAACAGATATATTTTTTAATTAATTTCAGGTACTTTGAATGACAACTCTATTTTTTATGTTTTCTATTGGTAAACTATTTGCTATATAAGATGAGGTTCATAGTTAAGGAAAACATAATTTGAATGTTTTTGTGCATCCTCTTAGAAAATGATAAAATTGAATTGATTGAGTTTAAAACTGGCCAAGGCAATAGATACTAAGACTTTTTCGTGCTCTGTATTGGCAGCTACTGTGAAAAGAACATACTAGCAGTTTAATTTATGCCTTACAATAAGATGATGGAGAGATAACACTTTTGGACATTTTACACATGAAGATCTTTCAAATTATTTTATTTCCCCATGATCACATGTCTAGTAAATGGTCCCCATGAAACTGAAATCTAACTTTGGCAAGGAGACATTTAACTATATGTATGCAACAGGCTCCTGTCTTCCTATACAATGCAGATAAAATTTAAAAGGAAAATGTGTGTTGTACCACACTTGGGAATTTTAAAAAAAGAAATAGAAGTTTAGGTTAAGCTGAAGCACTTTCAAATCTCTGGAAGCATCAATCATGTTACCTAGGTACCAAGCATTTCTACAAATCTTGTTATCTATCTAGTAAAACAAAGCCATGAGATAACAGTCCATGAACAGCAAAGGGGTAAGTCATTCAATCACTAATTCAACAATCAATACTGGAGTTCCCACTGTGTGCTTGCTACTGTTCCTCTAGTTACTGAGGATTGCAATCCTTCCTAGAGAAATACAGTCATCAGCTAGATATTCTTCTTGTTATGTGTGTGGCTGGATATTATGCTTTTACTTTCCCGGAAGTTTAATTTGCTTATTGTAATCAGCAATTCTCATGTTCTTACTACATGAGACTGAAAAAGAATAGGCATTGTAATTTGCTCAACACTATGATCAGAGAAGCTATGTGAAATTTGCTTCAGATATAATTTTAAATGTGTGTGCATGTATGCGTGTGTGATATCTTTATTAACTTGATCAATTCTTCTTAGATGTGATTCTATTATACATTATTCTTGGACTTGTAAGTAGGTGACTCAATGGGTACAGTCACTTCCCCCAAGCCTGATGACCTTAGTTTGATGTCTTGAGCTCACATTGTGGAAATAGAAAACTGAGTTCCATAAATCATACTCTGAAATCCCCATTTATGCTATGGTACATGTGTCCCCAACATATACATACACAAAATAAAAATATCAATATTTATAGTGTTCCCAGTAAAGATTAGCAGATACCACATTACAAAACAAGCCACAGTCTTCTTAAGTATTAGCACAACCATTTCTGTGTCGTTAGAATACTGAAAATACCTTATTTTGTAATTATTGGCAACTACTTTGCACCCCACATGCTTCCTCATGGAGCTCTAAGCTCTATGCTGCTCCCAGGACATATCCTAATAGCTCCACACAACTGTTCTAGACCGAGGAAGCATTGAAAGATAGAACTGTTGAATGTTTGTGGCAGAAATTTCAATATTTCAGACACAATAGGACTTGTATCTGCAAGGCATAGAAAGTTATCCAAGCTCAACTTTCTCTGTCAAAGTGGGTGGAGCAAACAAGCTGCAGGTACAGTCTATCTCCAATGCTGTTGAAAACTTGATGCCTTAGAGGGACAGTGAACTTAAGAACAACCCCATATTCTGATTAAAGACACATTACTTACTAGTTTGATCTTGCTAAAGAAAATGTAGTATCCCCTAAGTAAACTCTGAGAATGCAATCTTTAGTGCCTTATTATAAGTAAGGAATTAATGACCCTGGTATTATAGATTCAAGTAGCACCACTTCAAAAGTGTCCTGATTAAGTGTCAGTGGGGTTAAGGGAGGTGTAGATATGGAAACCCTAAGATAAAACTGAACTTTGTTGAAGTCTGTATGTCCTCTAGGAGGTTGACTCCTGGAATACTTCTCAAAGCAATTTCATTCCAACAGTGGCTCTTTGTGAGAAGACAGAACTTCATCCTTTATTGCTGGGTGTGCGTTGTTCTACTGATGTGATAGATTCATCTTCTTTTTATTACTTTCTATTTTTTTGAGATTTCAATATAGTTGCCATCGTCTCCTCATTCCCTTTCCTCTCTCTAAATGAGTATAGTCTTTCAAATTTCCAGCCACTTTTTCCACACTAATTGTTACACACACACACACACACACACACACACACACACACACCATATATATTTCTAAGGGAAGCAATGTCTTTTCCTCAGTTGCTTATAGTTCTTTGTGTAGGGTTAAGATCTTGTGGGTACTTCCCCATCCACCTTGGCGTGTCCATTGTGCATTTATTTTTTGAAAGGTTTTCCTAAAATCAATATAGTCTACAATCTCCCTTTTATTAATCAGGTTCATAATTTTAGTAGAGAAACTATTGCTTATAACCTCTTCAGAGAAGACACCTCAGAAGCATATTCCTGATTCACAGGAAACATAAAACAAGAGGGAGCAACAAGAAAAACAGCAGCAACCACAAGGAAGGGGGTGGGTGAGCTTTCAAAACAAGTAAAACTCCGAGACACATCATGACATATCTCTGTGGAGTGTGCATCAGAGGGGAAATAAAAGCTTGTCATTGCTCCGAAACTGTCTTTTCTAATTCAGTGCATCCATGTATTGTTATAAATCTGTTTTCCTATCTTCTGTCCTTGCTGAAAGATGCAGGCGCAAGGGAGCTAGCTTCCCTGCTGTCTATCAACTCGGATAAGGGAACCTTTCAGCCTGACATGGCAGTTTAATGAAAGGAAGCCTGGAGACATGCAAATGAGAAGCAGAGGCAAGGTGGTGACCATTTGCCAGTTAGAGCAGCCAAAAGGCAGGTGGCTTATACTGGGTTTGCATTTGCTTAAGCAAGGTCAGGGAGACTCTGTAATTAGTTTATGCAAACCATTTTCACAAATATATAAACACATATGTCTATGGCGTGGAAAAGTGATTGAAGTGATAACATTTGTATGGACATGGGTGAAGTGTACACAAGGAGATGCTATGTCCATGTCAGTGTAGAGGCCAAAAGTCAGTGCCAGCTGTTTTTCTTGACCATTCCCCACCTTATCTTTTGAGGCAGGATCTCTCACTAAACTGTGAACTCATTGTATCAGCTAGGCTGTTGGCTAGCAAGCTTCAGGATCTTCCTGTCTCTCCCTCACATACCTTACCCTACCCCTGCCTCACAGCACTGGGATTATAGGCATCTACTATTCCACTGATTGTTTTATGTGGGTGCTAGGCATCCAAATTCATCTATTTGATTGATGGCCCAGGCTTTCCAACTTAACTATCTTTAACCAACTTAACTATTTTCGATCCCTGCTGTATCTTTTTAAAAAAGTCATTACATTAATGTATGCATGTTTGTATATATGTACATGAGTGTGAATAACACTGCATGTATATACAGGTGGTTGCACACATGCAGAAGCCAGATCACAATTTGCAGAAGTCAGTTCTCCTTCCACTGAGTGGCTGCTAGAGACTGAGCTTGAATTGTCAAACTTGACCGCTGTGCCTCTAACCACAGAACTATTTTGCTGGACCTGTAACTTTGTTCAATAAATAACACGCTATTGAATATTTTCTCATATTGTCAGATAAATATGGTGAAGGCTCTCGTGATGATAATCTGTATCCTGTCTTGTGGTTTACTGCAGTAGAGATCTTTCCTTGTCTGTGGTGGGGACTGCATTGAATTCCAGAGTCAGTGGCGTTCACCCTGGATGGACTGGGGGATATCATCAAAGTGAATTTAATAGAGATCATCACCATGTGCTTCCCTGTTAGCTTTTGTTTTTCACATGCCTATAATAAATAAATAAATAAATAAGGAAGGAAGGAAGGAAGGAAGGAAGGAAGGAAGGAAGAAAGGAGAGAGCTGAAGAGCTTCCAGTCACACATTCCAAACTATAAACTGTGAGCTGGTAGTACTCAAAATCCCAGGAGAAACACATACCTGTGGAAGAATTATAGCACTAACTTTGGGGAGAGGCCATTGCTAGGAAGAAATTGTTTTTGCATAAGAATATAAAATTTGGTTTCCCTACACACTGGATCTACTCTCTGCTTCTTAAGGAATTAGAGACCAGCAATTTTGCCCTTAAACGTATTTATGTCTAGTTTCTGGGAATGACCTCCATGATGGGTAACTATGTCCTCTAAAACATACGGATACTTTGTAAAAGTTTGGCAGACAAAAAAAAAAAAAACCCACAAGGAAGTTACAGTTTCTATTTCAGGGCCTATGGAGCCTTCAGGATTACTAGTGAAAGAGAAACCTGCCTTTCACCAATCATGAGCTAGATTTATAAGTAATGTCACTCTGTATCCTCAGGGCATTTTGAAGCTTACATCAAGGTCTCTGCCTGAATCAGAATTAGCAGAAAGATTAATGCCAGAGCCTCTTTCAAGTGCCATAGACGCATTCCAGTAATTCTGATCTTAAACCCGTTTAAACCCAGTGTTTCATCTCCATATGTGGAAGATTTTGACCTTTAGTCTCACCTCCGTCTATCTTGTTTTCTATTCTCAAACTCCCATAGAAAAAAAAGTTAGGATGTTTTAAATGAACTCACTCTTTCCCTAAAACATGGAAAGCTTTGTCTCACAGCCAAATATGTTTACTTAAAAACAAAGAGGAGAAGAGAGGAGAAAGACCAGAAAGCCTGAGAGGATTACTTTAGAATACATGGTTCTTGTTTTACTTTTGCTGTTTCTAAGCAGCCAAGCTGTACAACTGCCTTCTACACTTTTATGGTTATCTCCATAGATTTATGATGTTCCCAGATTTGGCTGGAGACTATTGTTGCTGTGACTGGTTAATGCAGAGACACACTGCTCATGACAGCAAGTGACTTTGCTCAATCATACATAGGATAACTCCATCAAAGCTCACTCCTTCCAACTCCTGTCAAGGAATGCTCAGGGAAATTGGTGGAAAAGTGGACAGAAAGAATGTTAGGCTCAGAAGATGAGAAGAGTTCTGTGAAGTGCTGTCCTCTAGATTTGGCATGGCTACTGCACAAACAAACTCAAGATGGCTGTACAAAGCCAGGGTAAGATCAAGAGTTAAATATTTTAAGACGGGAGTGTGATCCTGAGGAGTCATACTTAGCTGAGGAGCTATTAGCATTTCATGGTTTCTGGGGCCAAGAAGACACTTTTTTTTTTTTTTTTTTCAGAAATGTGGTCACTAGTTGGTTTCTTACATCCCAGGAAATAACTGTGCACTTATAAGTATATGGGCAATACTAACTCTGTGAACTAAAAAATTAACTAATAAACAATGTAGTAGAAAGACACGAAATTGGGAGGTAGCATGGAAATCGTCTGGGGAGTTGGGGGTAGGGAAGGATGGATATGATCAAGGTAAATTGTATCCATACATAAGCTTCTTAAAATAAATAATCTTGAAAACTGAAATAAAAAATGAAGGGAGAATATGTGTAAATGCTGATGGTAGGCCTCACTAAAGTTACGCTTGAGCATGCATTATGACCAATGAGGTAGGCTCGTTTTCTTTTTCTAATTAATCTAAGTGCCCAAGGACCAGACTCAGCATGAAGAGGGGTTCTGAGAGAATGGGTATCTGGGAGCGGCGTAAAGAACGACTTAACGTCAAATGGTGGATTCAAGCTGAAGACCGGTGCTCTGCTTGATACAGCTTTTCCAGTGTGCTTCTCTCTATGTTCTGCTTCTCTCTGGAGATTTCTCTGTCTCTATTCTGCTTGCTTGCTCTCCTAAGAGATCTCTCTGTTCATGCCCTGCTTGCTAGCGTGTGTGTGTGTGTGTGTGTGTGTGTGTGTGTGTGTCTATCTGTCTGTCTGTCTGTCTGTCTGTCTGTCTATATTTGTGTCTCTCAGTTCTCCAAGTAGCTCTCTCTCTCTTTATCATAAAAAATTTTCTGGATAGCTCATCTCCTGCAGAACACAGGCTCAGTCTTTTATTTCATATATCAATCCAGTCATTTACCTTGTTTCCTCTTGACTATCTTATGGATCAGTGTCCTGTAACCCTTTGGTTCTTAGAAAACGGCAAGCATACGTTTTTTTCTTAACATTGTAAAAAGAATTCAGAAATCTGTCTGCACAAAGAATAAGCTAGTTGGTTGGGACTCTGCCCCAAAATTCCATTTCTACCACACCTGGCCCTAACCTCACTCTATCCTAGGATAACCTTGAACTCAGGAATCTACCTGCCTTTGTATCTTTCTGACAAACTGGCTAACACTGTAGCTGCTTTTGTTCCTTTAGGTTCATGAAGGACCTCAGAATTCATATTGCACTCATATTTTGCATAGTTGAGAATACACACACACACACATATTTGAACACAAGTATTTAGAACTCTTTCCGTTAAGGACTGTCCTAAAGGTCCTAGCACTTACCATTTGCAGAGATATTAGCCACACCTTTGATGCCTGGACTTGTGCTATCTCAGATTATCAAGGAGTCATTAATTTTAACAAGAAGGACATGCCTAGGAAGAATGTGAAATATGTACATTATTACACAAACAAGCCTTGTGCCAACAGCAGCATCCACACTCCTGGAGGTTCACAATAGGGTCCTTTCTCAGGTACAGAAAACATTTCATTTTGTCCCCAACAGGGACACAGTGGGCTTGGCAAATTATCATGAATTATATGAATTATTGATTAAAGTCACTGTAATAAACCCATGGTTATAAAAATAAACAAATATAGCAATAGTAAAATATATAATATATATTTAAAGGAAGTGGAATTGTTAGTAAATAATTGATTGACTAAAGAATAAATCACCACATAGAATTTATTATAAATAATACAGTGTGATAAGTAGGAAATGTACAGATTATAAATTCTTTCTCATTCTCTTTAAGAAAAGCACAATTTGATACTTAAAATACCAAAGCAATAAGTAAAAGTATCAGTGTAAACATGAGATTACATTAAACTCACACAAGAATGGAGAAAAAGTGAGGGGAGCTGGCAGTCAGAAAAAAAGTTGTTATAGTAAGATAAATATAAAGCAATACAAACACAAACCTAATTATATGATGGTGGAGGTGCTCCAGGCTGGCTGGAAATTCTCTGCAAAGGCAAAGGACTGTGACTTGGCACTCTTTAATAGAAGTTTAGTGAGGTATGAGACAATACTCAGAGTAGCAGCCAGATTAAAAGCAGAGCTTGTATTTAAGAGCAGGCAGATGGTTCAGTGAGCAAGAGTACTTGTCATGCAAGCCTAGAGCTCTCAGTCTCATTCCCGTAACCAAATGTAGAAGGAAAGCATTGATTCCCCAAGGTTAGCCTCAGGCTTTCATACATGCACATCACAACATATCACACTCACATATACACAAAGTGCACATAAACACTAATACACTATTTAATGAAAAGTAAGTTGGAACTTTACCTATAACGTAGTGTATTATATAATAAATTATTAAATGCCAATTCACGGACATCTCTGTCTGTCTGTCTGTCTGTCTGTCTGTCTCTTCCCTCCACACCCCTGTGTATGTGTGTATGTAATACATTGCAGAGCCTCACAAATGTGAAGCATTGGCTCTGTCATAGCCCTAGATAAAACATTTAAAACTATTACTTGGTAATTAAATCTCTTTTAGCATATTCTCCAAAAACAAAAGAATATTTATTTGATAAGTTTCTTTAACAAACGTTCTGATAGTTTAGTGAAGGAATGAGTTAGAACACAGGGCAGTCAGGTGATCCTGCAGTGAAGTAGGGAGTTGCTGAGCAAGCAGGTGAGAAGTGACGAGAGGGCATTGTGGGACAAGGCATGGGGCCGTGGGAAGTGCTAGTCAAGAGCCATCTGGTCAAGATGAAAGACACTGCTTGGAATCACTAAATGGCTTCATAGTTTAAGTATAAACTATTTTTCTGCCTATATCAATTATATGTTATTTCTTTTTATGGCTATGGAACCTTCAAAGACAGCTTACACAATTTGTCCAAAAGGGTAATGGGTTGAACAAGTTTCCTGCTCAGTTTGACTTCCAGGTCCACATTTTCCTTACATTTCCAGTGGAATGTCTCTTGTGAAGCAGAGACTGCAGACTCTACTTTGTAACAGTTCTCCTGAAAAAGGAAGAAAAGAGACAGGCTTTGTAAGAACAATGGAATTTATAGTTGAGTGGGTATACATCTGATTTTAAGGAACATATTTAAGACTATTTTTTTTTCTTTTACTAACAACAGCGTGTCAGGACTGATGAAGACAGAGAAGAAAAAAATTTCTTTGACAGAATCACAATACAGTAAAATGGACTGTTAAGGACAAATTAAAAAGAGCAGTATGGAGATAACTATATTTCCTCTGAAAGACAAGAGCAAGATTTCTTTAGTTCTGTTTAATTTGACTTTGTACATTAAGGGCATTGTACATCCTAGGAAAGGACCTTACCACTGTGCTCTGTGACGAGTCCAAGAATAGTAAGGATACATATAATGAAACAAATTTTTAAATCTGGAGAAGAGGCAAAATCATATGGAACAGGAGCTGATAATCTAATAGACGTTACACTCTGTCATCCTATGTCTGAAATGAACACACTGGTTTTATTACTGTGACGAACGGATCTGAGAGAAGAGCATAAGGAAAGACTTCCTCTGGCTAACACATGGCTTGTTGGCACCGTGTACTTTTGAAAAAACACTTTAGTGGAAGACTATATAACAAGCTGAAGAGAGGCAGACAGTGGGACAAAAATCAGCAAGCGCCAAGTATCTGCTTCCCTCCGCTCAGTCCCACCTGCTAAAGTTCAAAGGCTTTCTAAAAACAGCATCACTACCCAAGGATCAAAAGTTCAGATCGATAACCTGTTCTGGATATTTTCAAGCCATGATATAAGACAGCTTCAACATACAGCTGTACATACATATAGCTGTACCTATAGGGTCATTGTTGGAACAAAGAGCAATTGCATTGATATCTAAGAGAAGCTAAAGGTCTAAGAGAAGCTCAAAGGACAAGATGACCAAACTCAGTTGTTAACTGCACTTGATTTTCAGGTACCTGGAAGATTGGCAACACACACTTGATGTGGCTATGAGGTTGTTTCTAGAGATGGACAAACTCAGTGGAAAACTCCACCCTGAATGTGTGGGCAGTACGTGCTAGGGGCTATGGGCTCACTCACTCTTAGTGAGCAGTCATCCTTGAGAATGAGGCTTCAGAGTCTTCAGCCTTGGAAGTCTTTGTACTAGTAGAACACCGAGGAGCTCCCAGCCTCAACCTGGGGCACAACATTGCAATCTCTTGGTCTAAGATTTTCATTATCTGAGCAGAAACAAGTTTCTTTGTCTTTCAAGTCTGCTTGTGATCATTGTGCAGTAATTCAGTCAGTAATTGTGGAGCTTGATATAATAAATCCAAGTGTGTGTGTACATACACATGTGTATGGAATCTGAGTGTGTGTGTGTGTGTGTGTGTGTGTGTGTGTGTGTGATACAAATGGATAAACTATTTTTTAAGGGCAGAGGAGTTCTAGGTTATGAAATATTGACAAATAAGTCCACATATAGACAAATAAGGTTTGCACTGAAAGCTGACGCAGTAAATAGGTGACAACACAGTGAGATACCTTAGTGAGGGGGAGGAGTCAGAGCTTCACAGCAAATGTAGAAATCTTTTTAACGGAAACAGCTCTTATGTAGTTCTAAAATGTTCTAGGCTTAACTTTATATCAGGAATGACAAATGTGAAGCAGAAGTGCTATTGCTTGTATCTGTAGGCAATACTGTCAATCAATCTCTGCACTAAGTTGTTAATGAGATAAAAACAAGCAGTCTCCGAGTTCTTTTTAACTCAGCCCTCTAGGCAAGCATATTATTTGCCACACTATGTCAGACCTGCTAGTTGCATATGATAAGTTGTAAACAGTTTATATTGACAATTTTATAATAATAGCATTGATAATTTTGACTGGACTAGCTTGCTTTTTAAGGCAATATTTTTATTGGATATTTTATTTCTTTACATTTCAGATGTTATCCCCTTTGCCCATTCCCTGCCCCCCAGGAACCCCTTATCCTGTCCCCCTCCCCCTATTTCTATGAGGGTGTGTGCCCAGACATCGACCCACTCTAGCCTCCCCACCTTTGAATTCCCCCACATTGGGGCATCCCTCCATGTGTGTTCCTAGGCTGGCTGTTTAGACTCAAGCAGCTAGTTGGTTGGTACTGTCGCTCTCCCGCCCCATGGGGCCACAAGCCCCTTTAGCAACTTCCATTTTCTCTCTAATTCCTCCATTGGAGGCCCAGTGATCAGTTCAATGGTTAGGAGCATCTTCCTCTGTATATGTCAGGCTCTGGCAGAGCCTCTAAGGAGACAGCTATATCAGGCTCCTGTCAGCATGCACTTCCTGGCATCCACATACTTTTGGTGACTGCACGTAGGATGGATCCCAAGGTGGAGCAGTCTCCGGGGGCCCCTTCTTTAGTCTCTGTTCCACACTTTGTCTCCATATTTGCTCCAGTGAGTATTTTGTTACTCCTTCTAAGAAGGATTGAAGCACCCACACTTTGTCTCCATATTTGCTCCAGTGAGTATTTTGTTACTCCTCCTAAGAAGGATTGAAGCACCCACACTTTGGTCTTCCTTCATCATGAGCTTCATGTGGTCTGGGAGTTGTATCTTGGGTATGACAAGCTTTTGGACTAATATCCACTTATCTGTGAATGCATACCATGTATGTTCTTTTGTGATTGGGTTACCTCACTCAGGATGATATTTTCCTAGTTCCATCCTTTTGTCTAAGAATTTCATGAATTCATTGTTGTTAATAGCTGAATAGTACTCCATTGTGTACATGTATCACATTTTCTCTATCCATTCCTCTGTTGAAGGAAATCTGGGTTCTTTCCAGCTTCTGATTATAAATAACGCTTCTATAAACATAGTAGAGCATGTGTCCTTGTTATATGTTGGAGCATCTTTTGGGTATATGCCCAGGAGTGGTTATAACTGGGTCCTCCGGTAATACTATGTCCAATTTTCTGAGGAACCACCAGAATGAATTCCAGAGTGGTTGTACAAGCTTGCAATCCCACCAACAAAGGAGAAGTGTTCCTCTTTCTCCACATCCTCGATAGCATCTGCTATCACCTCAGTTTTTTATCTTAGCCATTCTGACTGGTATGAGGTGGAATCTCAGGATTGTTTTGGTTTGCATTTTCTCTGATGACTAAGGATGTTAAATGTTTCTTTAGGTGCTTTTTGATCATTCGAGTTTCCTCAGTTGAGAATTCTTTGTTTAGCTCTGTACCCCATTTTTAATATGGTTATTTTATTATCTGAAGTCTATTTTCTTGAGTCCTTTGTATATATTGGATATTAGTCCACAATTGGATGTGGGATTGGTAAAGATCTTTTCCCAATCTGTTGGTTGTCCGTTGACAGTGTTCTTTGCCTTACAGAAGTTTTGCAATTTTATGAGGTCCCATGTGTTAATTCTTGATCTTAGAGCATAAGCCATTGGTGTTCTGTTCAGGAAATTTTCCCCTGTGCCCATGTGTTTGAAGCTCTTCTCCACTTTCTCTTCTATTAATTTCAGTGTAACTGGTTTTATGTGGAGGTCCTTTATCCACTTAGACTTGAACTTTGTACAAGGAGATAAGAATGGATACGATTAACATTCTTCTACATGCTGACCTCCAGTTGAACCAGCACCATTTGTTGAAAATGCTGTCTCTTTTCCACTGGATTGTTTTCACTCCTTTGTCAAAGATCAAGTGACCATTGGTGTTTGGGTTCATTTCTGGGTTTTCAATTCTATTCCATTAATCTTCCTGCCTGTCTCTGTACCAATACCATGCAGTTTTTATCATTATTGTTCTGTAGTACAGCTTGAGATCAGGGATGGTGATTCCCCCAGAAGAGTTTTTATTGTTGAGAATAGTTTTCACTATCCTGGGTTTTTTATTATTCCAAATACATTTGAGGATTACTTTTTCTAACTCTGTGAAGAATTGTGTTGGTATTTTAACAGGGATTGCACTGAATCTGTAAATTACTTTTGACAAGATGGCCATTTTTATTATATTAATCCTGCCGATCCATGACCATGGGAGATCTTTCCATCTTCTGAGATCTTCTTTCATTTCTTTCTTCAGGGATTTGAAGTTCTTGTCATACAGATCTTTCACTTGCTTGGTTAGATTCACACCAATTCATTTTATATTATTTGTGATTATTGTGAAGGGTGTAGTTTTCCTAATTTCTTTCTCAGCCTGTTTATGCTTTAAGTAGAGGAAGGTTACTGATTTTTTTGAGTTAATTTTATATCCAGCCACTTTGCTGAAGTTGTTTATTAGGTTTAGGAGTTCTCTGTTAGAAGTTTTGGGGTCACTTAATCATACTATCATATCAAGTGCAAATAGTGATATTTTGACTTCTTCCCTTTCAATTTGTATCCCTTTGATCTCCTTTTGTTTTCTAATTGCTCTTCTAAGACTTTGAGTGCTATATTGAACAGGTAGGGAGACAGTGGACAGCCTTGTCTAGTCCCTGATTTTAGTGGGATTGTTTAAGAAATATGGTTCAATGTACCATACTTTCACTGCTGAACTTATTTAAGGCTACTAGGGTATCCCATTATGAGACAATTTAAAGGATGCATAAAGGTACATTAAAAATGATATTTCAATATTTTCTCAATGTACATATGTGAATATATTTTAATGGATGGATTGCAAGATTTAGCAATGTACTGATTAATAAAGGATTAATAGAGAAAACAAGCAACATCCTGAGATTGCTGAACACACACATAAATTCCAGAAGTTAGCACCTCCTTTGCTTTGTGAGGGAGCTGACATTAAATTCCCGGTGAACTCTATTTGCTGCAGCAGCAGTAGAGCAATGTATTCTGTAAGCACTGCCATTGTGAAGATAGATCGTACCCCATAATCATCATCAAGCTTTCATTCACCAATCCTGAGTCAACTAAAACAGGTGAGATAAATTTTGAGTGGAAGGTAGAAAAAGAAATGCAATTTTGGGAAAAAAAACTTATGTAATTTTCTGCACATTTTGGTTCATTTTTAACTGCATGCTTTCTGTTAAATAGGAAACTAAAATTAGTTCCAAAGCATGCAACTCTCAAAAAACGGTAAGTGAAGGACTCTTCCAATTTCCAGAAGACTTGTAAGATCCTCTCTTCTGGTTTGTACTCAAAACACCTTTCTCCTTTGTGTGGACTTTCTTATTCCTTTGACCTCTTAGAAATTTGTAGATAACTTTTAAAAAATTTCCACAGCCCCCTCTACAATTACCAAGTCACTCTGGTTAAGGATGAAAAACACCAGTATACACACTAATCTTGTGTTTAAATTAGAGTTTAGTCATTTTAAAGTGCCGGGAATGCTCAAATTTGGGATGAAGTATATCCGAAAAACAAAGGGAAAGAGGAATTGTTATTGTTGGAAAGTGGATGGCAGATATAAAGTCAAGAAAAATAAGCAACCACCATTTTATGAGTTTATTTTCTTACTAGTAAACTCATCCCACATAAATTAGCTCCTCTCGCTGCCTCCTTTGACCTTAACTTGTCTAAGTCTAGAGGAACTGGCAAGATTCCTCCTCTGTCATTGAACTCCATGTGAACACAGATGTCTTGTGATTCACACAGATCAGAGATTTTTTAGATCTAAAGATCCAAAGAACAGAGGAAAAGGGTCAAGAATTTGACATAGAAATGTAAGATGACATTACCAGTGATAAGAATGCATTTGGCTGTATTCTTAACTAATGTGATAAAAGCTAACATTTTTGATAGAAATCAATGCTTGGAAGGTCCTTCGTGTGTCTTTGCTTCACATCACATATTCACTAATATTCAAATTTATTGTATTACTCCCAGTATGACAGAATCTATCAAGAGTTCATTTTCCACATGTTCTGTTTTGAAAGAGATATTAGTATAAAACATCTGTGTATCAATTAAATCACTACTTCTATCTATGCAATATAACAGTATCAGTTTGCCACAGAAGAGTATGTCTATGAGCGCCATGGTCATTTATTGTCAAGGCCTATTTTTCTGTCTGTAATGAATAGGTGGGTGAAAACATGGTTTCCTGTCCATGGTATACCAAGCACTCAATAGTTGGTGTGGAATGAGAAAAATAAGAATAAATGATACTGATGTTGTGGTCAGTTGATAACAAACTTACAAAGATTGGGTAAAGCCCTGCCTGGGTTAGCTTCATAGTGACACACTTAGACTCAGAAGGGTGGTAGGTGGCTATAATTCAGTTCTGATACAGGAGAGGCAGAAGATTTTCAGAAGACTACAGTCACTGTGTGCTACATATTGAGTAGAAAGCTAGCCTGATATTCATAAGGCTTTGTTTTTTTCAAAAATAAAGGAAATGAACATTATGAAGGATTGTCAATTTATACATAATCATCTTTAAAACTTTCATTTATGATAAAAGTGACTGGGGGTGGGGAGAAAGTTATGGGGATGAACCAGTGGATGATGTTGCAGAAGCATGAAGACTTAGAACCCAGGTAAAACCAAATGTGGTAACATGCTCTTCTAACATTAACTATGCACAGACAATGTAATTCTATGAGCTTGTTGGTCAGCTAGTATAACTGGAACAGTAGGTTTCAGATTTAGTGAGAGAACCTGTCTCAAAAACGCAAGTGAAGAGTAGGAGGGGAAGAAACCTTGTGTCTATATCTACCCTCTATAAATCAAGCATGGGCAAGCATAGCCACAAATACAGGAGCCTTCACACACCAGATATATGCAGCATTCTCCCTTTAGTGAGAATGCTAAGACTACCGCAATAGTTTTGCTCTCTGTGTTTAGAACTCTCTCTCTCTCTCTCTCTCTCTCTCTCTCTCTCTCTCTCTCTCTTTCTCTCTCTCTCTCCCTCTCTCTCTCATACACACACATACACACACACACACACACACACACACACACACTGTCCCCATCTGTCTTTGTTTACTTTTTATTCTATACAATGCAGGCCGTGCCAATATTTTGCTAAATGATCAAGAAGAGAAACCAAACTTAAGATAAACTATTAAGTCACTTGTTACTACAATTCTCATTAGTCAGTTAATCTGTCAGATCATTTGGAAGTAGGATGTAACTATATGTATGTAAGAGTACAGGCAATAGTAATTACTATTGGTTCCTTTAGTAGAGATGAAATTTTCTAGAAATAGAAATTAATGATGACTATACAACTTTATGACCACACTAAAATAAGACAAAGAAAAACAAACATTAAATTGACCACTTTATTTAAAGAGTACCTTTGTTTTGCAAATGGAATATTCTTATAATTCTACTTGATGAAGGAAGATTTCAGCACATTCAAGGTCATTCTATGACACATAGAAAAACTTTGTCTCAAAGACAACTGGGTGTGTTTATGTGTATGTTTATGTGTATATGTGTGTGAGAAGACATATATGTGTGTGTATATACATATCCTGTAAGAAAACTTAAGTAAAAATATGTTGTAAAGGTAAATGAAACGTTTAATACTACAAGGACTCTTTATGCTAAGGAAGTATACAACTCAAAATCTTCAGGAAGTTCCTGAAATTAACCAGACAAAATCCCACTTTTCCCAAGTGAATATAAGCACTAACAATTGCTAATAGGCATTCTCATACAAGTTGAGTTGTGGAGATGATAGGCCATATGAGCTTCCTTGAAGTGACACTCTACAACTATTGAGCTGTCTATGAAATGCACAGTGTACTCCAAATTTCCAGATTTCATGAGCCCTCAATGCTGGGTGAGCTATTGGCGATACAACTGTCTGAGTTGTAAATAACCCTTCATCCACACTTCTGCAAGTAAGCCCAATAAAACTCATTGGTTCACCAAGTTGGAGGTAGATACTGATGCTATCATTTGGTTTCTCATTAGTTCCTTATCTGAGTCAACTATATGTTTGTTCATGTCTTATCAGGAATAATGTGTAACAAAGTTCATCAGATAGTAATAAGGCTATTATTTAAAAATTAAAATGATGAACAGAATGTGGAAATACAAAGTTTGAAATATCCAGTGATTTTTATTATCTCTAAAGTGAGAGACTTAAAAACAAAGATCCCGAGGAAAAATTTCACATAATATTCTAAAGACTCCTACTTTAGGAAAAGACATATAACTTGGCAAAATTGAACCCCTCTATGTTCATTTTTGAAATTTCTTTATGTTATATCTAGGCATTGTCTAAGCAATATTACAAAGTTGTGTATATGATACAGTGGCAAAAATAAAACATTTCTTTTGTAATAATTTTTATATATACTTTATTCAAGTTTTGTTGGTTTGAGAAATGTTCCAATTCTTCTATTATCTTACTCAGACCAGTTCTTTTACTTAGAGAAGTGGTCTTTCTCATTCAAATTCTATCTATCTATCTATCTATCTATCTATCTATCTATCTATCTATCTATCTATCATCTATCTATCATCAACTAGCTATCTCTAGCTCTTTCTCTTTCCCCTACTCCATGCCCCACCATCGATTCCTGTATGAGTAATATACAACCCATATTCTTTTTAAAACTTTTATATTGGTTATTTTATTTATTTACATTTCAAATGTTATCCTCCTTCCAGGTTAACCCCTTGCAAACCTCCTATCCCTACCTCCTCTCTCATGGTTCTAGGAGAGTATTCCACACCTACCCACCCACTCCTGCCCCACTGCCTATCATTCCTCTATGGTAGGGTACCAAGCCTTCACAGGACCAAGGGTCTCCTCTCTCATCAACGCCAGATAAGACCATCCTCTGCTACATATGCAGCTAGAGCCATGTGTCCCTCCATGTGCATCCTTTGGTGCAATCCCATTCAGCTCTTTCAGTCCTTCCCCTCAGTCCTCCATTGGGATCCCTGTGCTCAGTCCTATGGCAACCCATATTCTTAATGATAATTTTCTTATTTTTTCAAGTGTGTAGATAACAACAATTGGTTCTGCACTTTAATGATTCATGTACTTAATACAGTCAACTGATTATTATATACTTTATACCTCATTTTTCACAATATCATTTCAACATCCTTACAGATTCTCATAGAGTTGCTGAGGTCAAGAATTGTGGAAAGCAGTTGGGTGTTTCAAGACATACCCCTAGTTCCAGAACTGATGATTGAGTCATAAAAGTTGTGAATTCAAGTCCAATCAGCCCAAACTACATAATAAAACCTTTTTACTCATTTACACCCATAATATGAAGCAGCAAAGGGTGAGTGCTGTAGAAACCATTTTATAGTGTCTTCTTGGTAGCTAAGAAAGTATATTCCAGTTGAACTGATTCAGTATCGTCCATTATAACTAGCAAGATCAAGTACATCATTATGTAGATCATTGAGAGAATAGGCATCATTCATTATGTTGGTTTCATTGGAAATCTCAAGTTGCCAGAAATGTGTTACAATGCAATGGAGTCACCTGCATTGCTTTATGTTTCATATTGTATAACTAGATACATAGTATTTCCAAGAGTTAGAAAGAAAAATTACCTAATTCATAAAATATGGGTAGATTACAGATAAGAAGACTAGTAATGATTTTAAACACACGCATGCATACATACAACTATCAGGGGCTCAAAATATGTTTAGAAATGTACTATAGTGGTCAGAAAAAAACATTTATTATTAAATAAAGTCTATATGAGTTGGCTTTGGCTTAGGATGCATTTATTACAGATTAACCAACTCCTGATGAACTCATTTTTTCTGTGTTTATTTAGGTTGAAGATTTGAGGCATTGTCATTTTGTGTACCTAGAATACCTGGCCAGGACTAAAGGAGTCTGACACACTTGATGTTATTATTAATACAGTCTCTTGAACTACAGAATGACTGAATATTTTGAACTCATGTGACACTATGTTGTTAACTTATCGCTCATAGTGTCTGCTTCATACAAGACAGGCATATTTACTTTACAATGATACTCTTTGCTCAGTTAAACCATGGTGATTTAGTGGGGCCCACCTAAAACACACTATACTTACAGAATCCTAACTTTGCTTTTTTAAAATTATATGCTTGAAGTTTCAACATTTTCTTACCACACACTTTCTAGATTAAAAGCTTCTAGTTTCTCAATTTTAAACAAAGTGTGTTCCTTGGGTACTAGCTATAAGCCACACATTTACGGACAAATAGTGATATATTGGCTCATAATCAGCTATTTCAAGTTCTACTAATGATTAAAAATTTAAGCTGACCTTGCATGGTGAACACATTTGTGTACATTTCTGTAGAAATTCAATCACCTTGTAACCTGAGATTTTAAAGAAATACTTATTTTAAAAACATACTTCACAGATAGATGAGCTAAGTGTTTGGAACTCAGTTAAGTTGACCATACCTTTGTGCCCGTTTCCTGAGTCAAAACAAAAATATAATCCTTTATGGTCAATTTCTGTCCTCCAACACACACAAAATGATTGATCTTTGTTCCCTGGAAGACTGTTGTTCTTGAACACAAGATAAATCAACTTTAATCTTTGTCCCAGTAGAATCTGTCTCTTTCTGAGAATACTAGGTTTCTAACATCTACTTGGTCTCTAGACCTCATATTTCCAAGGAAGAAAACCACATTCAAATGTACCTCTCTTGATCCCAATCTATTTCTAGACTTTTCCCTTTATTTATTTCAAAACTTGAAGAAAGCAGAATTGTTTCAAGTGACAGAAATTCTTTTACATACACTAGCCTAAGACTCAAAGTGTTATCATTTAGTACGCATTCATAGTTTTAAAATGTCACACTATAATGGCTGCATTAAAAAAGGAATCAAGCCCAACCTTTATTTCCCCAAAGGCTAATAGACATTACTTTTATTCATGTTAATTGATTGTCCCTTTTCAGAACATATGCCATTTTAGTTTATGCAATTTTATGCATGATAGCCAATAAAACTAAACTCCTCTCAACAATTAAGAAGTCTAATTTTAGTTGTTGAAACTCTGGATTTCCAGAGCTGAGTGCTACCTGGATTTGACCTGCCGAATCTTGACTGAACTCACTCATACACTTACACTTAATTGGAAGGTCAATGTGAGTTGGACTCATCTTGTGTAGCCTCTCCCGGATGACTCAGTAACCAGCTACAGGTCTCCTCACGTACCTGTACAAGCATCTTCAGGCCCTCTAGTACATGAGTGTTGTTGACATGACAGACTTTCAAAGCATCCCACAAAAGCAAATGAAAAGGAAATCCACAAATACAATTTTCAAACTCCTGTTTCCATCCACATCCATCCATTCTAAGCAAGGTACCCAGTAACTTGCATTGTAGGCTTGGGAGTACACTGCCAAAGTGGAGAATAAGGATGTGATCAATTACTTACACAATGGTCACTCAGTTTAAAAGTTTGGCTGACCATGAATAGAATTTTTGAAGTGTAATTCTTTTCCTAATCATAAAGAATGCATGCAACAACATTCTTTCCTCTTATTTAAGATGTATTATTTTGAGAAAGAAACTCAACATTTATTTTTCTGGTATTTTTGTGACCTGTATTAATGCCTTCTGAAAACCTTTGGTATTTATCACTTGTACTTTTCTCTCTTCTCCTCTATTCTAGAAAACATATAAAGTGTCCTCAGACAGATTATTTCCTGTTTCTTTGCACGTCCTGAAGAGACCCATGCTCTTCCATTCTCAAGAATTTAATAATATCTCCTATTTACACCAAACTTCCTCTCTGGGATAGAGTGTCAGACTTCCATAATTAATAATTTGTTTTTTATGTTGATTGGGCATCTGTAATCATTCTAGAAGTTTCTATGAACTCAGATAACCTGCTGGTTATAGCCCTTCAATCTACTACCTTAGCTATCAAAATGATTCTTCATCATGACCTACTCATAAACCTAATGCCTGTAAATCCCAAATCTTTCGAGGTTAGAATTATGAGGTATTTAATTATAGCATTCTAGGCTTACACTAGACATTGGGTGGCATGAATTTCATGAGCAGCACAGGAAAAAGATGATATCTTCACATACTAACATGTAAATGCCGATCCATCCAATCTTCCATTCACATTCTTTGCTGTTAACACTCTTCTGTTTGATTTGTCTATTTTCGTTCACCGAATATTTGAACTTATTTCACTGAATTTACAGATTATTGAAAAATATTTCTTTATTATCCTTTCAGTAATGCCTGAAAATATAAGTAAGTGAATAAGCTATAATAGCATCTTTAGTCTACTTTTTCTAATATTTATATTTTGTATTTCTTTCCATAAGTATAACTTCCAGTTGGATTAGCATAACCTCGCTATGTGAGCAGTCTACTTGAAACCAAATGTGAACAATTTATGTAAAAATCAGTGGGTGTCTTAGATAGTTTGAGTTTCTATAATGTGATAAACCATGATCAAAGCAACTTGGGAAGCAGAGGTTTATTTGACTTATACTTCCACATCACTGTTCATCCTTGAAGAAAATCAGGACAGAAACTCACACAATGTATGAATCTGGAGGCACTAACTGATGCAGAGATAATAGAGGGGTGCTGTGTAGTGGCTTATTTCTCACGTCTTGTTCAGCTTACTCTCTTATAGAACCCAGGACCACCAGCCCAGAGGTGGCTTCAAGCATAATGAACCAGGTCTTCCCCTATCAATCACTCATTAAGAAAATGCCTACAGGCTTACCTACTACCCAGTATTATGGAGGATTTTTTTCTCCATTGTGGCTTCCCCCTCTAGAGTGACACTAGCTTATCTAAAGTTGGCATAAAACTATACAGCACAGTGGGCTTCAGAATTAAGAGAGCACCCTCCCACAGTATCTATACAACCTGAAAACTTTAAGTGTGAAAGGAAATGAACAGTTTAAAACAATAGTTACAAAAAAATTGAATCACATGTAAATGGCATGCCTATCATATGCAATTCTCTAGGCATGCATGAATCCTCATTGGAAAACATCATGCATATTATTATCTTGAAGTCTGTGTTCATGTCATTGTTTCTCAGTTGAACATGGCTTCCTTTCTTGTTTATTATATCAACATGCTTATCTGTAGCCTCTCCTGATTCTCAAGATCACAGTTGCTTTTTCCTTCTCTAGTATCTCACAGCATCATTTCTTTTACATTCAATACAGTATACTCCCTAACATAGTAATCAGCTTCTGTATCTTCTCATAAGTTAGACAGAAACAAGCATAGTGTCTTTTAATCTTCTTACTCATTTAATTTTCCACTGTAATGGCCTATACATTGTGGATGACTGATAACTATAGTAAAGTAGAATCGGATCCTTTCTGTTTACCTACAGTTCTTACTTCTTTTAGATACTATGTAAAATTGTTTTCCCATAACAGTACTTACTTTTGAATTCTCTATTTAATATTTTATGAGCATATTGTGCCCTTCAGTAGCTATCAGATCATGCAGTTTTCTTTACTTATATGCTCTTATTCTGCTCAATTTATCTATAGATCGATTTAGTGTTCCAAATTACAGCCAGTGTTTCAGATTTAGCATCACCATGACCTGTTAGGAAAAAAAAAAAAAAGAAAGAAAGAACTTATTTGTCTCATTGCTTCAAAGTTTTCATTCCATCATGGTTGGGAGACATAGTAGCCAGAAACTCACATTACACAAGAGAGGATATGATGAGCAGTAACTCACAGCATGATGCTCAGGGAGAGAGAGGGCAGCAAACAAAGAACAGACAGTAACAAGGAACATGCTCCAATGAGAGTGTTCTCTCTAGCTTCTGCAGTTCTTCTGACAGTCTATTCAAGCTTTGTCTGATTGGTAGCTTGAGCCATTGATTAGACCTGAGTCCTCATGGGCTAATTGTCTCTGGACATGTCTCACATTTGAAAATCTGCTTTACTCTTATTAAAACTCTGCTTTACCAATGTTGTAGGCTTTCCCTACTGTCAAGCTGCTATTAGGATCACTTATCACAGAATGGATATAGGCATCATTATAATCTACATTGTAGTCTACACACAGTAGAAAAAAAATGTGTAAGTTTTTAGCAATGAAGGCATCATGGTGCAAGAAATGGCCACATAGGGAATAGCACTGTTAATAAAAGTTCCTAGCTCACTTTTGTGCAGATAGTGAACAGCAAGTTATAGCTAGATCCTGGCATGGTGTCCAGGCCTTAGGAGGTAGAGGTATCAGATGTTCAACATACCCCTGGGCCATGCTAGAATCTGTCTCAGAATAACACCATCACAACCATCACCAACAATATCAACACACAAACACCACACACACACACACACACGAAAGAGAGAAAGAGAGAGAGAGAGAGAGAGAGAGAGAGAGAGAGAGAGAGAGAGAGAACAATAGAAACATAAACCATTAAGATAAACTAAGTAATTAGTATTTCTATATCAGTTGTCTGACAGCATACATTTGGTGGAATCTTCCACCAAAAAGTGTTGTGGCACAGAAAAACATGACAACATCCAAACTTCTCAAAACATCCTGCAACAGAGCAGTAGATTATGAGGCACGTTTAGGGAGTGGGTTACAGTCTTATTTGAAATTCAAAAGTTTTCAAGGAAGTCTGAAGTTTGTGACTTTCACTACTGGGTTAAAAGAACCTAATACAGTAATTTATTATAGGAAGAAACAAAACAGAGAAGGAAAGTCATGTGGTAAAACCAAAGGTCTCAAAACAAAAAATATTCTGATAGATTCTTCTAAAAAATAATCTGTGTGAAACGCGAAATTTATTGTAAAAGTAACAAATAAAATAACAAATAAAATTCCGCAGTAGCAGGATCCCAGTTGTGTGGGAAAGCAAAAAATTGCAACAAAACATAACTGATGTAGCTAAACATTTCCTGGAATAAAGGACAAATGGAAAGGATAGTGATAAGGTAGCAAAGGTGACATTTCAGCTGTCAAGACAGACTTTTCATACTCAAAGAACATCTTTTTGCATGTCTCAAAATTTCTCTGTAACTTTGGCAAGACTAACTTGAAACACAAGGAGACAAAGAAAGCTATATTTATGTGCCTTTTACTGAGACATGTTCACTCTTGCTCAGCCTTGACATCATTCTTTTCTTCCAACTGCTTGGCTATATCTTGGGATTAATAAATAATTTGCAAATATATGAGTCAACAAAAATAAAAAGAAATGCAGAGTTGCAGACTGATAATGGAAATTACAGGGCTTATAAAATGCCATATATTGTGTTGCCATTAAGGGGAAAGGCATACGGGAAGTTATAAATAACCCACATCATTTTTTTAAAGGACTGCTCTTTAAATATTCTTTGTGGAAGCATAACTGATAAAAGTCTAGTCATTTTTCATGTGAAATCATTCTTCTTAATAAGTAACTTGAAAAAGTGAAAAACCAAAAATGAAGAATAGAAAGAACAATGCATGCCCTGCTTCTGAAAGAGATGCTATGTCTTGCTTATGGATGCATGCATGAGAAAGAACTGAAAAGCTTTTCAACACTCTGGTGCTAACAAATAGATTTGTGGGAATATCTATATATGTGGCACTTAGTTCATGATACAACAAACATCCCCAAAAGAAAGGAACAGATTGTGATATTGTGAAGTTATTTTGTACTTTATATTTTATGATGTATTTTCAATATATTTTTCAATACAATTCTAAGAATTCTGCACTGTAGGGTCTGAGCTCATGACCCAGTGCGTAAAGCGTGTACCATGCAATAGAGGAGATAGGAGTTTGAGACTTAGAATCCAAGTAAAATGCTATCTATGGTAGCTCATAGCTGCAATCCTTGTGTTGCAAAGACAGGAGGGTCCATGGAGGTCAATGGTGAGCCAGTCTAGCTCAATTGCCTAGCTCCACACTCAGAGAGATACTGTCTCAAACATACATACATACATACATACATACATACATACATACATACGTGCACACTCATGCACATACACACACACACACAGAGGCAACCTTTTGTAATCTAGACATACTTAATCATGTTTTATTAACTCCGATATTTAAACCATAAACGGACTCATATATTTTCACATCTCCCTAGATCTTTTGATTTTTAAGTCAAAACTGTAGTGATTAGGAACAGGTGAAAAGGAGGTAAGAGAGAAACGTTTAGGATTTGCAAGAACAGCTTCAGTGTTGTGCTTTATCTGCTACGTCTCCTTGTAGGACTTGTGTAAGAGCCACAGGAACATCAAGCTGGGGAACAACATCCTCAAAAATTCTCACAATAATCCACAGGTTTACACAGTAGGATGTATTATCTCTCATCATGACTACATATATATTGCAATATTCTGCAGGGAAAAAGGAATCAATTTCTCATTTCATGTTGAGTTAGGAAAGAAAGCTGGGCAAGCTATATCTAGCTTGGACCGAGAGCTTCAGGTGACATGCAGTAAAGTTCAGAGTCGACCCTGAATGTATTTAATCCACATTCACTAAATCATACAGCAGACGTCCCAAACATGTCTCCTGATAGGTCAATGTGTCAGTCACTAAGCTATACATATTTGCTTTTACAAAGGTTTGACTTTGAGAGCACCCCTAAATCTTTGATCCTATCATCAACATAAGTGTGTCATTCATGTGTGTCCCTCATGGCTTTGAGGAAGGGAAACATTCGGAACTAGATTAAAGTCAAAGAGTTAGTTGTTCAGAGGAACTAGTGTCGAGGGAACTTGATTTGCTATAGATTTCACTGAAACAGTCTCTGACACCTTCACCCACCTGTTTGCTCAGCTCTAGGAGATACTTGTCAATGCATTTTCTCTGGATAAACGTAAGTAACCACTGCACATTTTTCTATTATGTAAATGGATCAGCACCTCAAATAATCCATATGCTTCACAGTCAGCTTTTTTCTTATGTTTCTCAAACTTAATTAACTGCAGTTAACAGCTACTCACAAGATTTGTGTGTGTGTGTGTGTGTGTGTCTATCTGTCTATCTGTCTCTGCATATGTTTGTATGTGTGTGTCTGCCTCTCTGTGTGTGCTTGTGTGTGTGTCTAACTGTCCTTCTTCCTATGTTTGTGTGTGTATGTTTGTACGTCTGTCTGTCTTTCTCTCTTTTCGTGCGTGTATGTTTGTGTATGTGTCTGTTTGTCTCTTTCTCTCTCTCTTTCTGTCTCTCTCTCTCTCTCTCTCTCTCTCTCTCTCTCTGTGTGTGTGTGTGTGTGTGTGTGTGTGTGTGTATACACCCATGCATGCCTGGAGTCTTCTCATGCCATCGTATTGTTAGTTACCTGTGAATGTCACAGGGCTAGCACCTATAACTGTTCAACTCCCTCCACCCTGTAAATCCTTAGTGATCACCTCCTGTCACATAAAATTGGTGACCTGAGATCCAGCATTAGAACTTACACAAAATGAAAAGGAGTCAACCAACTTGAGAAAGTTGTCTGATCTCTACATGCATGCCTTGGCATGTGTGCCCACATGCAGGACTATTTAAAATTTATGAAATAAAACAGATTTCCACCCTCTGTTTAGTTCTATCAAATTGGTTTTTTTTAACCACTTAAGACGTCTTGGCTCTGCAGGTAAATTGCTACAATCTCTCCAAAAGACCACTTTAGGGTCTAGAGAGATGGCTCAGCAGGTAAGAATTCTTGCTGTTCTTGTGGATGACCAGAGTTTGGTTTCTAGCATTCATGCCTTGCCAGTTACAACCACCTGTAACTTATTACCTGGTAAGCTTCAGCAGTGCACTTCAATGGCAAGATGTGTGGGCAAAATGTAAAGCACATCTGGATTATTCACTGATTTCATGCAATTGCTACCTTTTCCTCTCTGTTGGTCCTTCAGTCTTGTGACTTCAGTATCATTGAGTTATGGTAGAGCTGTGAATAGCTTCAAAATTCCTTTGTCATTTGTATTCCAGATGTCATGAAGCATCTCTTCACCCCTTGAATTTATTTTTCTTCTGACTGACTTACAAACTACTCTATGTACTGAGGATATTTGGACTGCTTTGTCTTCTATATTCCAAATTATCCTTACTGACCTTCATTTGATTTCTAGGCTTGATTACAGTACTTTAGCCAAGCACACTTGGCTCTGTCTGTAGGCATTCTGGAATTAGTATATCTTTTGATCTTATCTTAAGGCAGGAGCAATCTATTTTGATTTTTATGTCCCTTTCTGGGTAGTTGAGAGTAAGCAAGGCAACTTCCCCAGTGGCAGTTGCTAACAGGAGCCCCACTGATTTGACCTACTCCAGAGTACAACAAAGACTAAAAGTACTTTTATTGATGGGGCCCAAGGAAATGATCTCTTTGCTTTCCCAGTATTTCCCATTCTGTTCCTGTAACTGTCCCTGCTAAAGACTTTCAGTGTCTTTCCTACTTTAAAAACAGGGAAACTAGAGCACAAGGCTTGAAGACATTTCACTCAGATCCCATGGGAGAAATTGGCAGAGTTGAACTTTGATCCCAATCTTTCTTTTTTTCAGAGTCCACAATCTTACTTCTTCACTTTTACTGCCTGTGTGTGAGTGTTGGCACTCTTTGATGAGCTTTCCGGTAAGGTCTCCTGTGATACTCACACAGCCTTACAGACATTTAAACTGTTTATTTTATGTTCTACTTTGGACTTAATTTCTGATATTTTCTTACAGAACATGACTGCATTTTAACATGACTCCATATTTTCCATCTTTCTAGCTTCTATTACAGGCTCCTTCTAAACCTTTTGTCTTTCTTTGAACCATTGAGAATGGAAAGAATTTTTTTTTTCTTTTAGGTTCCCACTCCAAGTATGCTAAATGCTGACTCTAAGTACAGCATTTTGTGATTCATTTAAATTATTATTCAGATATGTAGTTCCTCCTCAAACTCTGTTTTTTAATTTTATTTTACCATGCTGTGAACTACAAGTAACTAATAACCAGGAGGAGTAAGTATCATACATTCTGTGGCAGATACACTGCGTATACATATTTGTTTTGACTGTGACTCCTCACATAAGGTCATATATACAGTTTTCTACTCATGGAAGTCATAAAGTCATTCAAAAAAGATTTTTATGTTGAGGTATTTGAGATATTCTGATTTCCAACTTTAAGATCATTGATTTGTAGGAGAAGAATGAGTCACTCCTGTTTAAACCCCTCACAACTCGTACTTCATGTCACTATGATTTCAACTTCATATAGCTAACAGAGAGGATAACTTGTTAAAAATAGAATCATCTTATGATGGGCATGCATTTTCCATTGTGATGAAGTATATTCATTCTTTTTGGTTTTTACTTTGTGTAGCTGAGGGTAGCCTTGATTTCCGAGGCTCTTGCCTCCAGTGTTCTGGAATTAGAGATGTGCATCACCAAGCCCATCTTCCATGGTGCTTGGGCTTGTACTAGGGGTCTTAAGCAAGCTATACCAGCACTCTACCAACTGAGTGATGGTTGTAGCCCCAGAATGTATTGCAAGGTCTTACTATTAGACAAGTTAAATTTTACATTGGTGTGGGTGTGTGTTTTACATGTGTCCATAATATTAAGTTTCATTTCTCATTCATGTTTATGTGAAGTAATCTGCCTATTTGTTCCTCCTCAATTTATGTTTTTGATGGGTCTCACTAGTTTTGGAAGAAAGAAGCATTTTTGAGAGAATTGGGTGATTTGGAATTAAGATTTATTTACAGAAGCCATTGTGTTTCCAAAGAAATGTTTTTAACCGCTATTGCCATTATCATTCCCAGAGACAAAAAGACTTTTCACTCTGCTCCAGCAATGGCTTGCTCTGAATACACCACCTGGGGAAGATCATCAGAGGGTGGCTGCATTCTGATGCCTTTAAAGCTGCCTTTAATTGCTTTTGCATTGAGTTATATTCATGAGCATGCATTCATCAAAAACCGAAGAGCAATGTGACATTTTCAAGTTTTACTAAGTCAACTAGCTTTCGTTGCCATAGTACTCAGAAATCAGGAAGCCAGAAAAATGCAGAGTGGTTTTTCATTATGTGTTGAAAGATGTCAGCAGGATTAAAGTGTCAGAGCAGAAGAGAGAACAAAAATGAAGAGAAAGAGGGAACAAGGAAAACGAGCAAATTGCCTCCCAGGTGGCCGTTAATGAATACCAATATAATGGTCAACATTTGAAGGACAATATAGGAAAAATGGATAAGTAAGGAAAAGGGTGATTTTTGAAATCATTTAAAAACTATTAAAATTTCCTGATTCTGCCCCTTCTGTAAATGATCACCTTAACTCTAGTATACCCTAGCTAGATGCAGCTTTTCCCCTTCCTAGAGTAAGAAGTAGTTGGGTTTATGTCATGAATAGAAACAAAAAAGAATCTCTGAGAATAGTTTTGTACCCTTCAAATATCATTTGTGTAAAATTAATATTCAAGCAGGTAGTTACTTGGTAATTAGAGTAGGAACTTTGTAAATATGTATAACATTTAAAAAATAGCCTCATGCCTTATTTAAATATGTGAATTCATTATCTGGTATTAATGTCTTGATTTCTCAGTGTCTATGAATTTTGATAATAATAATACAATCTGGCATAAGCAAGCCATACTGGTTGTTATCCTTCTCTAGTCTCCATGTCTTTCAAAATCATGGTTTTTGACACTTCCTTGATATCTACTTCCTAAGTAGAGTTTATTCATTTTCTCAGGAGCCTAGTTTTTTCTCAGTGTCTGAGCAAGCCAGAAAATTGGTCTCCTTCTGTATTTACGGACTGCAGAATCTCTGGGGTCTTCATTTCCTGACGTAACATCACACTGAATCCCTCAACTCTTTGCCTGATGTTCTGAGCATCCTGTGAGAAATCTATTCAAAAGGAGTTTGATCAGGTATCCAATATATCCACACTACTGAGTTCCACTTAACTCTAACATCTAAATTCATTCATTCATTTACTTACTGTTCTTTTATTTATATGTTATTTATTTGCAACTTCTATTTTATTTTCTTATTGAGCTTCAATAATGTTTTGAAATTTGCAATGTTTTGATTTTTTAAAAATATTTCTAAATTGTGTTAAATTTGCCCACTGTTCATTCACATTTTGACATTATTTTATCAACTTACTCGAAGTGGGCTCTTAATGCTCAGCCGACACCTAGCCCCTAGCCCTAAGTTTCCCTGTTTTTCCATGTGTCATTTGCCTCTGATTCACCCATACACTTCTCCCTTAATCTTCTTTGTTTTACAAATTAGAAACAGAAAAATCAGGGTAGAGTGCAGACTAAATAGGGCCCTAACTCACCAATACTGAGGGCTGAAGACACATCTTCATAGTTAATATGGAAAAAAATCACCAAGAGAATGATAATGATGATGATGATGAGGAGGAGGAGGAGGGGGAGGGGGAGGAGGAGGGTCATGAGGAGGAGGGGGAGGAAGAGGAGGAGGAGGGGGGAGGAGGATGAGGATGAGGATGAGGAGGAGGAGGAGGAGGAGGAGGAATAATAGTAGTGTTAGACTCTCTTTAGGAAGTATCATATGGATAAATTCAAGCCATTGTGTGCTTCTGATTGCAACTGAAGATTAATTTCTTTCCAAGGCTATAATATTTCTAAGAAAGAGAAATAAACAGACAAATATCCTCTTGGCTCAGAAACTACTTTGAGTGACTTTTCTGTACCTTATCTTTTAGCGTTAATAAGATGTAACAAATAGTACCTCATATGAGTTGCCTATAGCTTTGTACTCAAAACACTAATTAGGATACCATTTGATAAAAATAAGGTAAGAATGTGTTATAATTTCTTTCTGTAGCTAACAGATTCCCTAAGTTCTGGGGAAAAGGGAGTCTCTAAGAAAATGAACCTTTGATCTTATAACTTAATATTTACCTCTATAAGAGATACTATATTTAAATTACCAATGAAAATACAATGGTTTTAAAATGCTATCACAGCCTTCATCTGCCATATCAACATTAAGAGAGACTGAGAGAGTAAAATGTGACACAGTGAGTATAATAATGACTCAGAAGGCAGAAATTACATATTTTACATAA